>NC_065543.1:12255985-12560224 GCF_932294415.1 Quercus robur | reverse complement strand
TTTAGTTGTGGTTGTTATTAGTGTTGTTAAACAAGGATGGGCCGCGATGGCTAGGGAGAGTAAGTTTCTTATTTCCTTTTAGCCTTTAGGTTTGATTTAGTTTTAATTTAAATTGTTTAATGACTTGTGAATCCACAAGGCATTGAGGATTTTTTTTTTTTTTTAATATTTGTTGAATTAAAAACGTAATTGTGTTGGTGTTGGAGTAGTGATAGTCTTAGTTTGAGAAGAGATTGATCTTGTACTGGGCTTTTCTATTGGCATTTGGTTTGAGTCTTGTTAGTGGTTTTATTATAATTTTTTTTTCCAAATTTTTTTTCAAATTTTTTTTTTTTTTGGGTTTTTTCCATGGTTTTATAAATTAGTACGGTGAAAGAATCAAAAAAGGGACTGGTTACTAGTTTTTTGGTTGGACCAAGATCCGACCGATGGTTGAACCAGTGACGTCATAAATAATATAATTAATAACATTTTAAATTATATAAATAAAAATATAATAAGTTTATTACTAATAATATGATAGCAAAATGTAAAAACATAATATTTAGGGACACTTTTCGTGTACATTTAATCAAATTTCCTTAGAATGGACAATCACATGTTTAATTATAATCATAAAAATAAAAAGTTTATTTTATATATATATAATAAATTAATTGATGTTATATAAAAATTAAGTAACTTTTTAAGTTTATTCACTTAATTAACTTAAACTACTATTTTTTTTAATCAGAATTATTGGAAAAAGAAAAAAGAAAAGTAGTTGTACAATGAAAAAAGCTAAATTTACATGACTTTGACCAATTAGTTGTATAATATATATTATAATATTTTTGAGGAAAAGTAGTCGTACAATGACAGTGTGTCAAGTAAAGTAAAAACTAAAAGTAAAGTCATAGTATAGGCTTAAAAGAATATAAAAGTATGTGGTTCTTTTTGCTTGAAAGACCTTAATATATTGTTAAATTGCTCAAATTATGGACCAAAATTTAATTTTATTGGTACAAAAAAAATTCAGGGTGTTCCCAATTTTTTTTTTAAAGGTAGATAAATATAAAATTTTAAATTATTATGTATACTTTTTTTTGATGACATATTTGATGTTTACTACTACAATTATGTGGTATAAATTGTTTCTAAAATTTTGAATTGATAAAATTATGTGGTATAAACTATAAGACAATGTGTGTGTATATATAGTGGTAATCTTGAAACGATACATTGAAATTATCCGATACCGAATATTAGTTCCAACAAACAAACTGGAATGGCCACTGAAACGGTATTTATAACTTTATAAATATAATTTAATTTAATAAATAGGAAATACATAAGGTTTGTTACATGTGTTAATTGTTATCATGTTATAATAACTTTTTGGTATAAACTTAGAGATTCAAAAAATAAATAAAGTTAGTGATTGTTCAAGCATTTGATTGGTTAAGTAGATACTTAATGTATTATTTATGTATGGATGAAAGTGATTGTGTGGGTTAATAATTAATACAGTGCTAGTGGGTTGAGTTTTGTCATTTAGTTTGATTTTTTTTTTATTATATAAAACCAATGACAACTGCATGAAAATAAAATTATTATACAAATTTAACAAAATAAAATGATCACACCTACGGCCTATCCACATTCACAATAGATAATGACAATTTTTTTCTTTTTGAGAGATAGTTTCAACCTATGGCGTTTGTTCCAGATAATTACTATAATAAATTTTGCCAATTGAGCTAACTATAACATGGTACTAGATAATAATAACTAATAATGAATTATCATGTAATTATTTCAAAAAAAAAAATCTTGTAAAAAGAAATTGTAAAACTAAATATGTGTGTTTTTTTGTCGATAACTTGATAGATTCAGCTTCTCTTTTTATTAAATTTTGTTTAATTTAAGTGTTTTCATGAACATTTTCTATAATTTAATGATCCCAGGAAAAAAAATTCCACTACTGACATTTCAACATTTTCTTTTTATGTTCCTAGTTACAATAATATAACTTCGATTTTGGTTTTAATAATATGTTTTAGTCCACCATATGGATGAGCACGAATTAAGTTGATCTCAAAATATTAGCTTCTCTTAATCAATAATAATGCCTTAGTACGACATTAGCAATAGATTTAAAAAAAAAAAAAAAAAATAGTTGATAGGAGCAATAGTTTCACTGGCGGTTCTACATGCAAGCACCTTGACTTATAAAAAATTGTATATATACACTTGGCAAACATATATATATATATATATATATATATATTTATTTATTTATTTATTTATATGTTGAACTAATTTATTGTGCCCTAATAAAAATGTTGAACAAGTTGACTTGAAAATTACAAAAAGTTGGGTTCAGCAAAAATAAGAATAATCCAACATTTTTACTGGGATATACTTCAGTGCAGCCACCACCTTCACAAACCCTCATCGACCCAAAGTCACTAGAAGAAACTTCGGTGCAACAACCACCTTTACAAACAATCATCAACCCAGATTTACTAAAAGATGCTTCAGTTCAGCCACTTCCTTCACAAACCATCAACGATCCAGATTCTCTAGGAGAGACTTCAATGCAAATCGACCCAAATTTACTAGGAGATACATTAGTGCAACCACCACCTTCACAAACCATAGACCCAGATTCACTAGGAGAGACTTCAATGGAAATCAACCCAAATTTATTAAGGTATACTTTAGTGCAGCCACCACCTTCACAAACCGTCAACCCAAATTCACTAGAAGAGACTTCAATGCAACCACCACTTTCACAAACTGTCATCAAGCCATATTCACTAGGAGAGACTTCAGTGCAACCACCACCTTCACAAAACGTCATTGACCCAGATTCACTAGGAGAGACTTCACTGCATATTGGCTCAGATTCACTAGGAGATACGTCAGTGCAACCACCACCTTCACAAACTGTCATCGACCCAGATACACTTGGAGAGGCTTCAGTGGAGATCGACCCAGATTCACTAGGAGAGACTTCAATGCAGCCACCACCTTCACAACCCATTGTGAACCCAAAATCAGCCCCAATTAATTCAGATATTGATAAAAAGAATATAGAATGGCAAAACATAGTCCTGATGTTTTGCTTCACAACAGCCATTGGAATAACAATCCAGACCACGGAAATGAACTCCCAATTTCCTCCATCTTTTCAATGGCTTTCTCTAGCAAACGTCCTCACTTTCTCTGCTCTCTTTGTTTCCAAATTTGTTGGCAAAGTTTCTCCCACCGCTGTGAAAGTACTAGAACAAGGTGCAATTCTTTTGGCTGCCACAATATTCTTCCTTGCGACTACGATTTCCTTGACACAGCATTTCAAGTACGTCACTTGGGCTATCTATATTGTCACAATGATCGTTATTTTCATATGCACAAAATTATGTAAATAAGGTTGTGATACCAATTTTTTTGAATAATGATACGTTCATAATATTTTCACGATAAATCCTAAATGACAAGTTGTTATAAGTTTCAATCTGGGCCCACCACAAAAATTACTTTTTTCTCTTCTTTTTCATTATTAACAGCTTATCATATAAGATTTGAAGTGAAAATATTGTGAACGTAGCATTTCTCAAATTATATTAGGAAAACATATATGAATGCTAAAAAGTTTTACTAAATTGCATGATCACAAATAAAATGTATTCAATAATTCATTTATTATCATGTGGTACCAATTATATTATTGCCACATTAGTTGTAAGTTGTTTGTTTTAAAATTTGTAATAATTTTTTTCCATTTTCTTTGTAATAAACTTGAAGTTATAGACTAGCTATCTTCTCAAGAAAATACTTGAAGTTATAGTAATTATGGGGTCTATTATGGAGTTATGGATGAATCATTACCTCCAAAGCAAAGAGAATGGATGTGGCAAACCAATGCATCTCTGCAAACTAGTATGAGTAAAAAAGATGATGGATTTAATCAGTGTCTACTCTATTATCAATAGCACATCCGGTATCTCTACAAAGATAAATGAAGTTTTATGATCTTTAATGTTAAAATTTCCCTTTCCAAATGTGACCAGCCCACTTAATTATCCTTCTCCAATCAATTTTTGGGTTTTCTTTTTCAGCTGAAACCAATCATCATTAGAAAGGAACAAGGCACTCAAAGAACAAGTATTTCCCTTTGTACAATCAATTTCCACCAATTCACCAATTCTATCTTATCTCTGTCTTGCCAACAAATTAATGCATGCCTAGGAGCTGATTGTGGAAACAAAATCAATTTCCACCGATTCACCATAGGAGCCTTATATCTGACTATATATATGAGTTCCCAAGCTGATGCACAAGTTAAACAACCTGACTTTGTATGCACCCAAACCACCTGATCAAATTCACCAAAAGCAACCTCAGGCAGCTTGCTCTATATGCTTACAAAGATCTTCATATCTTGCAGGCATACATGATGGTACTGGCTAGGATGTGGCCCTAGTGAGGCAGTCCAGTTGTGAAGCGCGGGCTGTTGTAGTGGATATACTCGGAAAAGTCTCTGAATTTTGACCAATCTTTTTCATGGAGAAACCTTAAACCCTTGAATCTAAAATCATACATGCTTATAAAACAAGTAAAAACTACATACAGGAAAGCAATAGTTAAGTAAATTCCTTACCTTTCCCATTCAAAATCAAATCATGCACTCAATGAAGTTTAAGGTACACCCAGACTTCGCCAAAGGGATAGATCAATTCCATTTCTCAAACAAACTCATTAGCAACAATTACCAAAATGTGCATGTCACCACCCCACAGCGTCTCATTCCTCATAATCACCTATGTTTAAAACATTTCTAATTTTTTTCATTTAATGCTATGAACATCAGAACATGAGGGTTGAGCCTAGAAGCAATTATGAGGTGTAGGAAAGGAATCCCAAATCAAATACCAACTGAACTGATTGCTTTTGCTACCCACCTTCCTAAGTTCATATTCCATTAATCTAAATGCGGGATACTTGGGTTGATGAAAAAAGGCTATTCTTGTATCTAAGCATCATTCCTGTGCAACCTCTATGCTAATCAAACATGACAGCAATGTCCATAACATCTAAAAGGTAAATGTGTAACTATGATTGTAAACATTGCCAAGTACCAGCCTCCAAGCCAATTTTCAGATTGCTACATTTTCTTTTATTCCTAGCTACAATATAACTAATCATCTGATTTTAGCAAAATCCTTTAGTCCACCAAATGGATGTGCATGTATTAGATTGATCTCAATATATTAAGCTTGTAAAAGAAATCATGCTTAGTACCTAGGTTGGCTTTGGAATCTAAAAAACAATGAACCAGTAATTTGGTCATTATAAAGAATCAATAATAGGAATTCACTGACCCCAATAGATTTTAAGACATTATTATATTTAGGCTATCACGTTATTAGAATTGAATCATTTCTACTGGGCATAGGCTCTAACTTATCTGCAAGTGTTCACTGTTTTTCTGATTCAAATTTCCAAATTGATTTTAAAGAAAAAGACTAGACGAATGTCTTACAGGTGAGAGTTTGGTCCTCTCGCCACAATTATGTGGTGTTATGGTTGATCCTACCAAGAATGTTGAGCTTCTCTTCTCAAAAAAAATTCATATGCTTCCGACTTTGCAGCACATCTGTAGCATGGATCAGGTTTCCTTCATAGTTTTCCTTATTCCCATGTATCTATGTGCTCCATAGAGTAATAGCAAATAGTTACCCCTGATTAGATGGAATTTGGCTGTTTTTCTCAGTGGTCTTGGCTGCTTTTCATAGTTGCAATGTAATAATTAGCTGCCTGATTGGAAACATCTCTGCTTGAGTTGAAAATCCATTCTAAGCATAGACATAGTACAAGGAATTTGATGGTAGAATTTATCAATAAGCATCAACGTAGAAATAATGATAGTAAGCATCCTACTTCTCCGTTTATCAGAGAAAGAAACAGGAACTTTTTAAAGTTACAGCGCCCATGACAAGTCTTGAGTGGCATCCAGATTTTTCTGATGCCACTCATCTTAGTTGCCCACTTGCCCTTAAGCTTATGTCTTTTCATATAGGTTGTCTAAACCTATCCACTTGATATCTTATTAGGTTTTGATCCCTATAAACTAGATTGTTTAACCTAATTAATTAACCAAGTGAATACTTAGATTTATTATTCAAATCTATGCAGGGGCGGCTTGATGCATTTAGGGGCCTAAGGTGAAAATTGATCATCTTATTTAGATGCAAAATTACTACTAATTAACATGAACTACATAGAATTTTTTTTTTTTTTTTTTTGAATTTTTAAGACAAAAAAAATTTGACAAAATTTTTCATACTTGTTGATGTGGTAGATTGATAGTGGTAAGTAAAACAGTGGTGTTAGTGGTAGATTTATATGAAAACTAGTAAAAGTTTGCTAATTAAACTCTTATTATTATTCTTTTTTTTTAGAAGTGCAACATTTACAATATTTTTTACAACAAATCCTAGATTTTAAACTGTTTTTTGTTTTTTATTTGAAAATATCACTATAATTATTTTTTTGCCATCAACAATAGGCTGTAATAACTTGCTACTTAGCATTAGTTGTACAGGTGTTGTGAAAAATATTGTGGACGACGTTGCATTTTTCTCTATTTTTTTATTTTTTTTCATCTAATAAAAAAAATTTATTTTATTTATTGATTATAAATAATCCTATTGGTTAAAATTTAGGGGCCTTTTTTTTACTTGGGGCCTTAGGCGGTTGCATTTTTTGCTCTACCATAGAGCCGGCCCTGAATCTATGTTAAAACAAAACAATTGTATCATGCAAAGTAGCGGAAAAATAAATAACACAACGATATAATGACCCAGGAAAACCAAACTGGTAAAAAACTTGGGGATGATTTAACCTAACTATCCTTAAGGTAAAAAGCAAATTCATTATAAAGAATCGAAGTTTACAATAAGATTTAGATCACTAACATCTTATTGTTACCACATATAGAACTTACTACACGACTACGTGCAAGTATCAAATCCACAAACTCCTTCTCTATTAAGGCTTTGCAACACAAGCACCCACACTTGTGATTTTGAGACTCCACTCAAAGGTTTATCAACACAAACTCTCTTATTTGTGACTCCAAGACCAATCTTGAAAGTTTAGATCTTCAACTATAAAGATATGAGAGTGATATCCGATAGTAACTTTGATAGAGGAAGGCACAGAACCTTTTAGATCTCATAAGAGCACCTCCAAAGTCATAATAAAACATGCCTAAGGTTTCCTTTATATAGTAGAAGAAGTAGATCTAAAACCCTTATCCTTTTTGGGCTTGACTTGCTATTGGGCCGAATTTAAAATTCTGCAGACCCATATTTCAATCGATCAAGCCTATCTCTCAATCGGTCGAACCAGTCAAATTTTGAAATCTTCTTTCTGCAGCTTACTTTTTCTTGAATCTTGACTTGAATCACCTTGAGCATTGTCTAATAATACCTATAGATTCTAGAATCTATATCTAGACAAGTTTGTGTTCACGGTTTGCCAATTGTTCTAAACTTTTAGAATCTAACATATCTATTCTATACCCATGTTCTCCATGGTGAGCTAGTTACCAAGGGAAAAAAAAAATGCTGCTAGGCAAGTTATCATCATAAAGGCCATGTAGAATTCATTTTAAGAACAAATATTCTCTATCAAAACTCAAGAACCATTCATCATAGCACCTCTAGTGTTTCCACTTTCCAATAAGACATCCCTCCCCCACATATTGAATTATCAAAAATTCATAATGTTAATTGTTGGGAATATACATGAATTCCCATCTTGTGAGAGATGAAAAAAATAGATAGAAAAATAACACATAGACAATCACACAACACAATAAATTACGTAGTTCGATAATTTGTCTACATTCACAGAGTTTTAGTGATTTCACTATTTTCAAAGAAAACTACAAGATGCAATAGTACAATGTTTCTTTCTCAAAACAACACAAACTCTAATATGAAACAACGGTATTTATATCCCACACATAGGATTCACAGTGGGCTAAAAACACGTAAAAAAAACCGTAATCGGCCCAAGCTTCCGCTTTATGGACTAAGTCTCAGAAAATCTCCTATTAAAAATAATAACACTTTTATATTAGATCGGGTCATAATCCAAATCAAACACAAACTAAGTTCCATATAACCCAATAATATTAATTGCCCCCTAAGTATTCCTACTAATTATTTTCCTCTATAATATTCAAAGATCCATTGAGGGAGATTCAACTTAAAAAAAAAATCTATAAGTATTTTTTATCTCTACAAATATATCATAATATTATTTTTTGTATGTTTGATTAATATTTTTTTTAAGGTGAATCATATTCTTCTAACTTCTGTTGCAGTGTGTTATATTTGCCTAATATACAACTAAAATTTATAAGTTTCAAATTTATTATTCAAATTTCTCATCTCTTAAAGAATAAGGAGATTATCAATATAATAAAAACTTATCACAAAATTACAATTTATGTTAACCAAAATAAAAACGAAATTAAAGGAATAAAATATAGACTTTACAATAATTTATTAGTCAAACAAATGGTAGGCATATTCAAATTTATAGCCATGTACATTGTGTTTTTATATAAACTCAAATTCATATTTCCAAAAAAATTAAGTATTAACCCAAACCAAAATTCAAGCAAACCTACAAAAGAAAGAGAGGATTTTGTGATTGGGAAATTTTAAATACACAATACCATAACACATATTAAAAAAAAAAAATCAATCTTAATCAAAATTGTAAGAAAGATAAAAAATCTAGAGAGAGAGAGAGAGAGAGAGTACTCACCATTTTTCGTGGGAAAAATATATATCGAATGGGAGAAATAATATCGAATTTATACAGAAATTAAATGAGCTAATTGATGCAACCTAGAGAGTA
Source organism: Quercus robur (assembly GCF_932294415.1). Classification (NCBI taxonomy): domain Eukaryota; kingdom Viridiplantae; phylum Streptophyta; class Magnoliopsida; order Fagales; family Fagaceae; genus Quercus; species Quercus robur. The sequence goes on along the minus strand of NC_065543.1, from coordinate 12,551,302 downwards.
TTATATTATGTTGATTTCCTCCCCCCCCCCCCCCCCCCCATACATGGCACAGCTTAGTGAAAAATAAAATTAAGGAACTACAACAAATCTTATTCAATTGTGTACCAGTTTGGATACAACTTGTAAAGGACAAAAGTTCATCACCAACTCTTAAAGTAGAAAAGTACATCACCGACAAACTTAAAGTATATTCCAATTAAACGTTACATTTTGATAGTAGAATTGATGTCAGAATACTTCAACTTCCAAATTTATACTGTGTGGTAGAAAGTCTCAAATCTTAGGTCACAAGTCGCACTAAAGATCTGCACTCCTTTACTCAAGTCACAACATTTTGGATTAAACCCAATTGAATCATTGAGGCACTTCATATAGTCTAAGCTTGAAAGGTCTCTAGGGCATTGAACTGACCCGTGGAGTTTGTAATTGTCTCCAACATTGAAGTCTCTGATTGAAAACATTTGTGCATTCATAGAAGCTTGCCCTGCAATTTGGGCCAACCACTCTCCTTTCTTTTGTCTAATCAATTGGTTAGTATTCATGTTTTCTGGGGTATTTGCGAAGAACAATGTGTCACAGTCAATTTGGCCAAAGAAATCCAAATTATGATACTTCAATATTCAGTAATAGTACCATATTATTGCAACTTTATTATTGGGACAATGTTACCGAATTTCGTTGGTTGCATTAACAATACAACTCTTGCAATCTTTCTCTAAGATATCACCACGACAAATGGCAAGCCCATAAACTGTGTTTGCGCCTTGACCCTTTGTGCCTATTGCAAAACCAGTGGAAGGGATTTCGTAGGAAAGATAAGGTAAAAGCTCATTCAAATTTGTATCATAATGGTCATTGATTGTGGAATTTAGCAAGCCTACACAGTCATAAAAGTCATTGATTAATTTTTTTTTTTTTAGGTGAATTGTCTTCTTCTAATTTCTTTTGAAGTGTTATATTTGCCTAATATGCAACTACACTTTATAAGTTTCAAATTTATTATTCAAATTTCACATCTCTTAAGGAATAAGGAGATTATCAATATAATAAAAACTTATCACAAAATTACAATATTATTTTAACCAAAATTAAAATGAAACCAAAGAAATACAAAATAGACTTTATAATAATTTATTACTCAGAAAATTGGCAGGCATATTCAAACTCATAGCCATGTAGATTGTTTCTATATAAATGCAAATTCCTATTTCCAAAAAAAACTAAGTATTAACCCAAACCAAAATTCAACCAAAACTACAAAAGAGAGAGAGAGAAGACTTTGTGACATAAAATTTAAAAAATACAATACCAAAACATAATAATAATAATAATAATAATAATAATAATAAAATCAACCTTAATCAGAGTTATAAGAAAGAACAAAAATCCACCGAGAGAGAGAGAGAGAGAGAGCACTCACAGTTTTTTCGTAGGAAAAATTTGGATTGAATGAAATAAATGATATCGAATTTATACAAAAATAAAATGGGAGAGAAGAAGAGTCAAAATATAAGAAAAAAAAATGATGAAGTGTAACGGTAAAGTAGAGAATAGTGGGGAGATAAAGAGGCAAAAAGGGAGGAGAAAGGTTGGAGGAAGAAGAAAGATTGGGGAAAGTATAACAGTAAATGTGGACTAATAGGAAGAAAAAGAAGTGTTTTTTTAATTATTATTTTTTTTAATTTTTAAGAATAGGGAGAATAAAAGTTTTAAAAGAGAAAAAAATAAATAAAAAATAAATAGATGATGTGACCGCTGATGTAACTCTACGGAAAAATCATGGTTTCTTAAAATTATGCCAGGCATGAATCATTTCAAATCAGGGAGGAAAGTTCAATGGTTTTACCAAAGTATTATTAAATTTGGAGGTCCTTTTTACTTCAAGTTTTTTAATAAGTAGATTTATGTTTAAAGATCCCTCTGGACCTAGAGATTGTCTAATCGAAATTACCCATTTCATTTCGTGTACTCTGAGAATAATATAAATTTTATAGCTTAAAATTAAAATCCTCTAATATTTAAGAACGATTGTTTTTCCTCCACAAAAAATAAAATGCATCCACCGACACGCATAGAGGAAGAATTTTTCTTGGCATCTTTATTATTCTAAACAATATCCATCTACACCAAATAATAATAATAATAATAATTATAACAATATGACAAAGGAAGAAAACAGTAACACATTCTTATAACGGATTGTGCACCAATTATAAATACATGATTCATCTCCACAAGCACACAACAAACTTCAAATCTACGAACTTCTACATACTTCAATGAACCTCTATAGCCATTATGTATGTCCTGCAAAGAAAGAAAGCAAAGGAGGTAATATTAATTAGATGATGGATTTTTTTTCTATAAATAAAATGAATAAAGTAAAGCACCCCCCCCCCCCCCCCAAAAAAAAAAAAAAAAAAAACACTAGGCTGTTCTTAATTCTTTCAGTATGATGGTATGATGGTAAAAAAATACACATAAATTTGAATGTAATGTATATGCCTAATACTTTCTTCTGCAACGCTTAAGGCTGTTCTGACAGAAATAACGAATTAATTGACCACTCAAGGCTCTTATTAAGCAAGAGAGGCCATTCTGAGATGTAGTTCTGGCTTATTTATTGAAACCTACTCCTATGGCTTGTGAAGGGAAAGGAATAGATAAATGAAAAGCAAGCAACAAACTTTTGGTTCAATGGAAACAAAGAAGATTAAAGATAAACCGTATGCATATGTTTTCATATAAATATTAAAATGAGTCATTTTTAAAAAAATATTTTCTATAAAATTATCTTATTTTTCTACGTTTGGTAGAAATAAGTTGAAAAAAATCTCCTACCTTCCTTTATATAGCTTACTATGAGATAAATTTGATTTCCAAAAAAATTTAGTGAAAAACAGTCTCTAAAAATAAATTATACTTTTTCTGTTAAGCAAAGAAAAAATATAATAGTTTTCACTTGACTCATTTTTTTTTTTTTTAATATTACTAAACAGTGAAAAATATGGAAAACTATTTTTATATAATATTTTCCATCGAAATAAATAGAATGTAAATATACCCAATAATCTTCAATTATGGGTAGAAGGTGGTAGTTTAGCTAATTTTATTGGACCACTTCTTTTCTATCATCTATATCTTTGCAAGACAACTTGACTTGTAAGAGAAGGAAACTACCATTTGCAAACATAGAATAACTTTTTCCACACCATCCTTTCTCACATAGTGGATCCTACCATGAATTCCAACCGGGAGGTGATGTGGAAACAACCATTTCTCTTATGGAAATCGTGCAACATTATCTCTTCCAAGTGTAGACAATTTAGTTAGCTTTTACTACAAGAAAAAAATATCTATTACAACAGGAAAAATCGTTGCAATAACTACAAAGTCATTGCAATAAGATATTATTGCAATGACAAAAAAGTTGTTGTGAGTCATCTTAATAAATTCCAAGGCAGTAGGTTTATGCAATACAAGATCTCGTTGCAATAAAATATTTTGATGTGAAATAAGTAGATACTTATTGCAACAATATATTTGAACATAAAATAAGGTTTAGTTATTACAACAACACATTTCGATGTAACAAAGTAATTCTTACAACAATCTTAAATTGATGTAATACATTTAAGTTACTATTATAACAACAACAACAACAACAAAAACCCACAGACGCAATAGTATATATATTACCCTTTTTTTTTTTTTGCAATAGTACTCATTGTAACAGGTCATTTTTTTTACCTATTACAACAATATATTTTGATGTGAAATAAGTGGTTATTTATTACAACAACATATTTCAACATAAAATAATGTTTAACTATTACAACAACACATTCAGATGTAACAAGGTAATTCTTGCAACAATCTTAAATTAATGTAATAAATTTAAGTTATTATTACAACAAAAACAATCCATGCAATTGTATATATATTATCCCAATTATTTTTGTTGTTGTAATAGTACTTGTTGTAACAGGTCTTTTTTCTTATAGTGTTTGAAGTAAATGTTATCTTTGACAATCTCTTAAATGCTTATATTGCCATGAAAATTTCAGACATCAAAAGGGTAAAAGACATGCACAAAAATCTCCACGCACACAAATGAGATAATTAGCTTTGTCCTACATTATTAATTGGAATTTTATCATTATTACATTGGTCCTCTCCAAGTGTAATCACAATCGAACTCTAATAAGATATTAAGAATATATCAAATTTTAAAGATCAAATCTAAGTTAATATGATAATCAAATTTGTGTTTTAGATGCAGAACTAAACCACGACAACCCTAGTGTGCCCTACTAAAATAACTAAATATATAAGAGGAAAAACCTATTGCATAGAAAGAATTCAATACAAACCATACTAAATACAACCAGCTATCAAAGAAATAAGAACTTTAGATTCTAGAAAGGAATTGAAATTTTTTTCATAATTGACCTCCACAAGGTGATTTCAAATGATTACCACAAAAAAAAAAAAAAAAAGATAACTAATTTTTTTATTTATTGGGAATCACATTCAGTGGGTCTTGATTTTTAATCCCACATCTACACCCTTCACCTTCCTCTTACAAGATGAGCTCTGGGGACGAAGAATTATCCAATGCTCCTTGGCCAAAGGTTGAGCAAAACAAAATAAGGGATGAATTTTACAAATGTTTTTTTATTTTACCAAATTGGTGTTGTAAAACTATAAGAACCTACATTTTAAATTTACACAACTATTTTTTAAAAACACCCACATCAAATTATTTGTTTTATACTGTAAGGACACAAAATCTGTAACGGCCCAGCGACGATGTTGGGCTCGTACACGGAAGGTCCCTCACAATAATATTTGTAGAGAGTGGGGTTAAAAAGCCAGCGTTGGATCACAGGATGGCATTTTGGGCCTGACTTTAGATGAACCAACATGAGATAAAGCTTTGGGCTGAATATTCAGGCCCTCCGACCTTGTATTGAGGAGGATATGGCTCCTCGGATACTGTCCGAGGAGCGGTGGAGTTGTCCCCGATTGCCCGTCGGCGGGTTTTTTAGGTGATGTCCAGCGTATATTCTTCAGACATTCCCTTTCATCGAGTTCCTTTCTTTTTTTTTTAGCCCCCCCCCCCCTTTGGTCACATATCATTCTCTTTTATACTAGCCTACGTTCGTTGTCCTTCGTCCACGTGTAGGGTCGATCTTTCCAGGGCAGATATCTGTCCCATCAGTCTAATCCCTGAATTGTGGGAGATAATCCATAAAGCCTAAAAATCCGGCTCTGTCTGGGGCGATGTCATGTCAATGAAGGATATTTAAAGACTATTTTCGTGAGATATTTTCTGATCTTTCAAGTCTGCCTGTATCCCATTTTTGTCAATGGGGTTCTGGGCTTTCCGAGGACTGAGCGGTCCTCGGACGTACCTTTGAACCACATTGGACTCACTATTTTTGGGCTTGGGCCCTGGCCTCCTCTAATTTGGTGACCTGTGGATTCCCCATAAGCTTGCGAGCTGGGCCCATAGACTGTTGGGCCCCACAATAGCCCCTCAAAACCCTGCTGTCCAACGTCTGGGTTGGAGAGGTGGGTTTTGGTAATACCGAGCCTTGACTGCGGCTCATTTAATTTGGCCCTTGATCAACGTTGATGACTCTTCACCTCCACGAGGGATGCGCCGGTCTACGAGCCGTGTTTCCTGAATTTACGTACGTGGCCGTTATGCCGCGTGGTTATCTGCAACGTGCCTTTAATCTCTTACCATTTACGAGACCTTCCAGATGCAACGGTTACTGCTGGTGTGGGAGAACGAAACGGCGCGTCATACTCTGGATTTCCTTGAGGATTTGAATGTGTCTTATACCCTCTTCCTCGTCCCCTATATAAAGAGAGAAGACAGAGGGTGACCCTTTCATATCCGAATCCTTTACGTTCTTCCCAGAATCCATTTCCTCCATCCGGTTACTCCCTATTCAATAATACTTATCTCATAATCATCCACCATGAACAAACCCTTCCTTTCCCAGAAACGCCATGTCCCAACAAAACTCGAGATGGCTCGGTCGGGGCAAGGGTGGCGGAGGCTTAAGATTTGCCTCCCCATTCTTTTAGCCAAAATCCGAAGCAGGGACTCGTCACACCCCATTTCTGGTGTGACTGAGTCGAAAACATCCCTTGTCATCTCCATCCGCTCTCTCATGAGCATACCTAATAAGGCTCCCCTTTTCCCTCTTTTGCTCCTTTTACTTTCTTTTCATTGCTTCCCTCTTCTTCTCCTCCTTCCCGCTCATGTCTTCCATCTTCTTTTTCCCTTGCTTTTTTCAGCAACAAGAGCTTGCTGAAGTGCTTCCATGTGTTCCAATTCTTCTTCCTTGTCCTTCATTATTTTTGTATAAGGTTCTTCTCCTGATATGAGCAGTTCTGAGGCAGAGATTTCAGAGAGACTTTGAAGGCGAATTCAGAAGACACTTGGTGGTTTACTTAGTTATGTTACGGTTGTTGTTACTGTTTTAGTAGTTCAATTTTTTGTTTAGGCTTGTTTAAGCCCTTCCTTGTATGTTGTAACAGTTTTTCATATTAATAAAAATGATTGTTATTCTATTTCGTATGTCTTGGCCATATGTTTTAACAAATGTGAACGCGCTGTTCGGCACAGTAGTATAGCATTTGAATCAATAATAACTAAGGTCAAAGTAATCGTTCCTAAAAAGATGTCACGATAACTCTAATCAAAAATATTATTCAACATGGCAATCCGACCAGTAAGGAATGAGACTTATCTTAAAATTGGCCGTGATGTGTGTTAAATGCTTCGATAAGATGTAAGAAGTAGCTATCCGAGGACGTGTTACCCATCGGATGAATGGCCTCCTTTGGTTGACGATCATTAGGTTGTTCTGCTATCTTCATGATGCGTGAGACTTAACCCTTTCCAGTATTGAAGCCGAGAAATTTCTTCATTCGGGCAGTTGATCTCCCAATGAGCCTGAGTCCGAGGACTTTGTAAAACCTGGGTTTTGTTCTAGACTTATGCGTTTTATCCCATGTACTTGACTTTTCCCCTTTGGCTTGAGTCCGAGACTTGGGTCTTTATTGGTACTAGGTTTTTCCTTTCTAGCTTGAGTCCGAGGACCATGCAAGCCTTAGGTTCTGTCCAGGACCAACGTCTGCGTCAGTACTTGGTTTTCCCTTTTAACTTGAGTCCGAGGACCATGCAAGCCTTAGGTTCTGTCCAAGACTAATGTCTGCATCAGTACTTGGTTTTCCCTTTTAACTTGAGTCCGAGGACCATGCAAGCCTTAGGTTCTGTCCAAGACCAATGTCTGCATCAGTACTTGGTTTTCCCTTTTAACTCGAGCATTTCTCGAGGTGCCGAACAGGGTGTCCCTGGGCCTTCACGCAAAGCGGGCCTGGGCCGCGAATTCAATGGACCCGCAAATTAAGGGATATTTCTGCAACCTCTGGCCATGCAGTACTTCTCTGACGCCCCAAGGATCGAGGCGCGCCTTTACGAGGCTCTTTGAATCTCTTGGCTGCAGTTGACGTTGGAAGTTGAGCCAAGACTACTTTGTCTGTAGTGCTCTTTGGGACGCCGCATGAGTTGACTGCCATCATCCTGTCTTTTCAAATAAATAGGAGGAAGAAAAGGGTGCTTTATATATATACACCCCTCCTTTTGGTTTTCTCTTACATCACGCCTTTCATATCCGGAGTCCTCCTTTCTTGGCATAGCATGTTGAAAACGAGGGTTGGGAAGAAAGAACTTCCTCCACCGCAGAAGTGCCGTGTCTTCATGAGGTTTGTAACAGTAAGGTATGGGCACAGGAAGCACAAGTTCAAGGGAGTACTCCATCTCCACCGAGAGGGAAAGGAATTTTCCCCTCTTTCAGTCAAAATCCGAAGCAGGTTCTGTCCTTGCCAGAGTTTTGGTGCGGCAGAAGAAGGGTTTTTCCCCATCAGCGCCTCTGCTTTGCGGTAGGCGTATATTTAGAGAAAGCCTCACCACCTCCAACTCCCTACACCTTTTCTTCAACGGTGTCAGGTTCAAGTTGGATCTCTTTGGCTGCCTGAGTTATGGGCAGGCAAAGATGCGGGGGAAGAATAAGGTCTCGGAGCTGTAGCCAACCTCTCCTTCGACATACCTCCTCGGCTTTCTACAGCTTTCTTGTATTTTTCTTTTTCTTGCTTATGTAGTAGGCTTCGACGTAGGCTGATTTCAGCTTTTCCTTGTACACTATACTATCTCTTCTTCATGATAAGAATGGAAATTTCTTTACTTGTTTTGAGCACTGTTTCTTTGACCACACTGTTTCTTGAATGGGTGTGCCCTATGTGTACGTTTCTTCAAGAGTACTTAGGGCCGTATGACTTGAAGCATAATTCAACTAACTCCAATTTATCGATCATACCAGGCATTACATTGATGATTCATAATAAATGAAACTTAAGAAAACTAACCGAGATATCAGTTGGATATTCTGTGATAAGCGGGTGAATATCGTCCAAGGCTGATGATTTCTAAGCAATCCATCTGAGCCATCGTCTGGGATATAGGGGGTTCCGGTGATGTCTTCATCTTTGTACTTGGTTTCCCCATAGGCTTGGGTCCGAGGACCATGCAAGGCCTTGGTTCTGTCCATTACTTTTAAGATGTCTTCATCTTTGTACTTGGTTTCCCCATAGGCTTGGGTCCGAGGACCATGCAAGGCCTTGGTTCTGTCCATTACTTTTAAGATGTCTTCATCTTTGTACTTGGTTTCCCCATAGGCTTGGGTCCGAGGACCATGCAAGGCCTTGGTTCTGTCCATTACTTTTAAGATGTCTTCATCTTTGTACTTGGTTTCCCCATAGGCTTGGGTCCGAGGACCATGCAAGGCCTTGGTTCTGTCCATTACTTTTAAGATGTCTTCATCTTTGTACTTGGTTTCCCCATAGGCTTGGGTCCGAGGACCATGCAAGGCCTTGGTTCTGTCCATTACTTTTAAGATGTCTTCATCTTTGTACTTGGTTTCCCCATAGGCTTGGGTCCGAGGACCATGCAAGGCCTTGGTTCTGTCCATTACTTTTAAGATGTCTTCATCTTTGTACTTGGTTTCCCCATAGGCTTGGGTCCGAGGACCATGCAAGGCCTTGGTTCTGTCCATTACTTTTAAGATGTCTTCATCTTTGTACTTGGTTTCCCCATAGGCTTGGGTCCGAGGACCATGCAAGGCCTTGGTTCTGTCCATTACTTTTAAGATGTCTTCGTCTTTGTACTTGGTTTCCCCATAGGCTTGGGTCCGAGGACCATGCAAGGCCTTGGTTCTGTCCATTACTTTTAAGATGTCTTCGTCTTTGTACTTGGTTTCCCCATAGGCTTGGGTCCGAGGACCATGCAAGGCCTTGGTTCTGTCCATTACTTTTAAGATGTCTTCGTCTTTGTACTTGGTTTCCCCATAGGCTTGGGTCCGAGGACCATGCAAGGCCTTGGTTCTGTCCATTACTTTTAAGATGTCTTCGTCTTTGTACTTGGTTTCCCCATAGGCTTGGGTCCGAGGACCATGCAAGGCCTTGGTTCTGTCCATTACTTTTAAGATGTCTTCGTCTTTGTACTTGGTTTCCCCATAGGCTTGGGTCCGAGGACCATGCAAGGCCTTGATTCTGTCCATTACTTTTAAGATGTCTTTTTTTGGCGTCTTTTCTCTATATTGATTTATCTTTCGAAGGTCAGCCCCTAGGCCAGGGAGGGAGGAGCAGGTTCGAGGCCGCAAGCCCCTAGAGCTGTCCGCTCCGTTGGCAGTGTAAGGCGTAGCCCCCAGCAGAGGCTTATGGCGGAGCAGTAACTGTACGTCGCTGGAGATGGGAAAAACTCGTGAATCTCCGGTTATTGGAGAGCTGACTCATGCACCACTCGTGCCAACGCACAAGCTTTCCCACAGACGGCGCCAATTGTAAGGACACAAAATCTGTAACGGCCCAGCGACGATGTTGGGCTCGCACACGGAAGGTCCCTCACAATAATATTTGTAAAGAGTGGGGTTAAAAAGCCAGCGTTGGATCACAGGATGGCATTTTGAGCCTGACTTTAGATGAACCAACATGAGATAAAGCTTTGGGCTGAATATTCAGGCCCTCCGACCTTGTATTGAGGAGGATATGGCTCCTCGGATACTGTCCGAGGAGCGGTGGAGTTGTCCCCGATTGCCCGTCGGCGGGTTTTTTAGGTGATGTCCAGCGTATATTCTTCAGACATTCCCTTTCATCGAGTTCCTTTCTTTTTTTTTTAGCCCCCCCCCCCTTTGGTCACATATCATTCTCTTTTATACTAGCCTACGTTCGTTGTCCTTCGTCCACGTGTAGGGTCGATCTTTCCAGGGCAGATATCTGTCCCATCAGTCTAATCCCTGAATTGTGGGAGATGATCCATAAAGCCTAAAAATTCGGCTCTGTCTGGGGCGATGTCATGTCAATGAAGGATATTTAAAGACTATTTTCGTGAGATATTTTCTGATCTTTCAAGTTTGCCTGTATCCCATTCTTGTCAATGGGGTTCTGGGCTTTCCGAGGACTGAGCGGTCCTCGGACGTACCTTTGAACCACATTGGACTCACTATTTTTGGGCTTGGGCCCTGGCCTCCTCTAATTTGGTGACCTGTGGATTCCCCATAAGCTTGCGAGCTGGGCCCATAGACTGTTGGGCCCCACATATACTATTTATTTATCAATTTTTTTATTGCTTTTTCAAATCAAATCTCTCTCTCTCTCTCTGAATAAAGAAGTATTAAAAATAAATTTGCATGTGAGTAGTAACTTTGTATATTCTACTATAATTCTTGTGATACAAGACAAAACACAATCAAGGGTGTGTTACCGTGCATGAGAAGCTTTTCCCTTCTTTTGGTTTCAAGGCAGCTTCCTTCTAACTTATTGCCTTTCTGCTGGGTTTTTCTTTCCCGTTAGGAGGGCCAAAACATTTAAAGAGGATTCATACTACATTTTTTTTAAAAAAAATTTTGGAATAAAGGTTAGCGCTAGCCAATAGTTAATACTTTAGAAAGCACCTTAGCAATTACCAGTAATGCCTCCTCCCTCTAGTATCCATGAGATTTTTTTGAGGAGTTGGGGGCAAGCTCTGCCTTGGATCGTATCCATTATAAATAAAATAAAAAAACTCTCTAATGGGGTCTCACAAAACCCATTGAAGTCCCTAACCCACAAACTCAAGTTAATAGCCCAATTATGTTGCTTGCATCCTATTGATGAGTGCATAATCGTGTAACTGTGATGTATTAATTGGACTTTGAAAATTCATTTCATCTGTTTCTAACGAGCTTTAATAAGTTTTAGTGTAATATTTTATTAACGGTCATGTTAACAAGTGTCCTTAGGACAATTGTTAATAAACTATATTAGGAAAGTTTTGACATTACTTTTATGAAAAATATAAAAAACTGTCAATAAAATTAAATGCTTTAACATTTTCTCATAAAATATATCTAAAAAACAGTTCCTAAACCAATGCCTTTAAGGGTGAGTTTGGTTAAGCTTTTTAAAACTAGACTATTTGAAAAAGTGGGGTTTTCAAAAAGTGCGGTATGAAAAAGTTGAGTATTTGATAAAAACTGTTAAAAAATGCTTTTTGAAAAAGCTGAGTGTTTGGCTAGCACTTATAAAAGTGACGGTTTGAGTAGTAAATTACCAAAAATGACAATGTACATATAAAGTATTGTGAAAATACTTTCTAAAAAATTATTTTAAAAAGTACTTTCAAAGTTTCTAAAAAAAATATTTTTTTTTCTCACCAATATTAACTAATAATAACCTACCACTTAAAATTTATTGTAAAAGTATTGTGAAAATATTGTTACAGCATTTCTCAATTTTAATTTCTCATTCTTTATTTTATTTTTCTTTTATTTTTTTTTTCATCCATATTTCCTTTTTTTTTTTCCTCTTTTTTTCTCCTCCACACACGTACCCTTCTCTCTTTTTTTTTTTTTTTTTTTTTCTTCTTTCCCTCTTTTTTTCCCCTCCACACACGTACACTTCTCTTTTCTTTTCTGTCCTTCTTTCCCCATTTTCCCTACCACTTCCTCCAAAACATTCCAATTTCACTCTGCAGAGCTCTTTTTTTTTTTTTTTTTTTTTTTTTTTTTTTTTTTTTTTTTTTTTTCTCTTACCACTTCATCTGCAAGTTCTACTGTGCTTGATTTTTGCTGCATGATTCTACTGTGTTTTTGCACTTGACTGGGTGGACAGTTGACCGGAAGAGAACATCTTCTTCTGCAAGTTCTACTGTGCTTGATCTTTGCTGCGTGAGAACTGAGGACATCTTCTGATTTATTAAAGGGTAATTTGGTAATTGCCCTGTGACTCCAACAGATATAAATCAACGCGCATAGGCTTTTTCCAAAATGCACCTAAGGCATACTTTAACATTTACCTTTTATTAATTGAAATAATAAGTAAAAATTCAATATGTAGGTTTAATTATGATGATTTTATTGTCAATTTGTGTTTAGTTTTAGATAACGAATTGAATGACCTCATCAATTCCAGTCTTTGTAAATGTAAATAAGTATATGATATATTTTTCTTCTTTCCGTTTACATGTTCTGCTATGATTTTAAATTCAATTTACAAATGGGTTTTAATTGAGAGATGGTCATAAAAAAATAAATAGAAAAAAAAAATTGTTCATAGACTAAAGTCTAAGGACTCCCTAGACAAAAAAATAACTATGCAATTTCTTTCTTGCTAATATATTATCCAGTAACCAAAAAAAAAAAAAAAAGTGTTTATGCACTATAGCTATAATAATATTTTTGAAGGTGAAGAATCTGAAATTATTGTCAAAAGCTGTGTTATTATACAATTCAATACTTGATTTCTAGTTATATATATATATATATATATATATATTATAATAATTTATGAGATCATGTAGTAAATTAAATTCTGGATTTTTTTTTTTGAGGAAAATTAAATTCTGGATTTTGACATGAAAAAATACAAAATGATTGTAAAGTAGAGATAAAAAGAAAATTTTGAACCGACAATAAAGTATTATTCTGTTTGGAGATACCAAACATGATTCGTTTTTTGAGTTGTAGAAAATTTCCGCGTCCCCTCCCCAAACACAAAAACGCGTTTGGATCTTTGGAATGTTCACTTTATGAGCCTGTGATTCTCTATGAAGCTCAGAAGTTCACTGGGTACTTCCCGAGTACCTTCTTCCAACAATCAAAGTGCCTTTTTCTTCCGTGAGAAGCCAGACTTCCTCCAAATTCTGGGAAAAAAAAAAAGATTTCCTAAAAATATATTTTTGGAATATGAATTATTTCCCATGAAACACTTTAAAACAAATGGATCTTGTTATGTTTTCCAATATATGTCAAAATTTTATCAATATCAAGTGAAAAATATAATAATACCAATATCAAATGATTTTTTTTGTATGAACTTTTATTTTGGTTGTTGAGTTGATACAAAATGGAACATGCCTCAAGCTTTTAACCATAAAAGTCATAGCATCTCTTCCTTTAATTATAAAAAAAAAAAAAAAAAAAAATTGCTTTCCTTATTCCGTAATATCCCTAACTCTTTAAGATAAATGCTAAGGGTTACAACATTTTTACAACAAATTCTAAATAACAAGCTGTTACTTGTGGGTAAAAACTAAAAAATAAATTTTAGTGATAAACTTAGATTAACTTACAACTTAAGATTTATTGTAAGATTATTATGAAAAAGTTATGAACATAGTATTACCCAACTCTTTAAATACAACATCAAGAAGATTACACTTTTGGGAGAAGAAAAAAAAATTACTAAAAAGATTTAGGGCATATTTAGTATTATGTAGTAGTTATTCTTTATGAATAAACATTCCATTATAACATGTATTACAATGTACCCTTATATTTTTTATTACATTTTCGTGCCTTAAAAACAAATAAATAAATCATTTTAAAAAGTCCTAAATGGCCCTAAAGTTGTAAATGTTTTTTTTTTTTTTAATTATAGTTGGAGAAGAAGGATTTAAACCTAGATATTTAATTTGAAAATCCAAGATGTTCTAATTAGTTGAACTACAAGATTCTTGAGTTGTTGTCTAGTTCTAGTGTCTTGGAAAAATGTTGTGAAATTATTATGACCTTTTATTGTGTCCATAGCTTTTTTTTTTTTTTTTTTTTTGAGAGAGAGGGTTTCAACTTATGACGTCCGTTTATAATAATAGTTTTTTATTATCAGACCAAGACATCAATCGATTTCTAGTGCAAGTAAGGATTGAATTCCAAATCTCTTATTTAACTATAAAATTTTATCAATTAAACTAATTGGAACCCACATATCTGTAGCATTAGTCATTATATTTTTTGAAAAATGATATGTCTACACTACTTTCAATATATCCTAAATGGTAAGTTATTATAGTTCTAATTTAAATCCATCACACATCCAATAACAACACGCCCTTAAAAATTTTTGTAAACATAAATTTTATTTATTTATTTTATCAATGGGCTAATATTTAGAACCTAATTAATATTTTTATAATTATAGAAATTTCCTGAACTTGTTCTAAGCAATTGCCGAATTGGGCCAGAGGTAGTGCCGGCCCTATGGCTATAAAAATGGAGGTGATGATTTGAGAATGACCTCCACTTTTGTTTGGTGCCAACCAATAAGCCTTAGGTGGTGTTACCTAAGGTTTGCAAACGCGTCCTTGACTTTGTTCTTTTTTGTTACTCTTTTCATCACTTTTCACCCGCAGCTTCTGCATCAACTTCGCTGTGTCTGAACCTAAACTGCATCCAATTTCTATGCAGCAAGAAAACAACCAAACCCACTTTGAAACCCACCAGAAAAACACCCAGAAGAAAACCCAGCTCTCTAAGCTAAACCGAAATCCCAGTCGCCATCATCAAACCACCTAAACCCACACACACACCATCTTTGATCCTCTAGAAATCTCTTGGTCCACAGCAGTAACCATAATTAACAAAGTGGCTCCACTCCGCGATAGCACAATGCCAGAGAGGCAAGCATCCACAGCAGGCCCAGCCGGCGCTGCCATTCATCCGATCAGTTTCTCCAGCTACCGTTCTTGTTATCTCACAGTGTGGTTCAGCCCGTCAGAGCAGTAGTTTGGTGAACTCGTTGTTTACAGGCTAAAGAGTCATAGTTATTAGACCTGACCTGGCTCGGCCTGTCGGAGCAGTATTTTGGAGACAAAAAAACAAGCCAAATTCTAGTCATTTAAAGGCCCAGAAAAAGCCGATTGGGTTTAATAACCGGACCGGGTCAGCCAGTTGGAGCAGTGTTTTGGTGAATAAAACAAAGTCAA
Source organism: Quercus robur (assembly GCF_932294415.1). Lineage (NCBI taxonomy): Eukaryota > Viridiplantae > Streptophyta > Magnoliopsida > Fagales > Fagaceae > Quercus > Quercus robur. Next base: position 12,535,983 of record NC_065543.1, on the reverse strand, counting down.
CTTTGGTTAGGGGCTAGTAAAATTCAAATTTTTTGTTTTACCCGAGAAAACCATGAGTTGTTGTTAGTTGCTATCCATTTGTTTTTTTTAAACTTAAGGTGCGTTGGATAATGTTGTTTTAGTAACGTTGTTTGTATTTTTTGAAAATACATGTGGGTAAAAAAATATGTAAAAATACATGTAATGTTGTTTAAACACTAAAAACTATTGCTCAAAACACCTTACCAAACAGCCCCTAAGTTTCTATCTTCCTCTCAGCCTATTCAACCCTTGTTAATCTAGTATTCTTAAAGTCCATGTGAGCTCCAGGCGTGTCATGGGAGACTAAACGGAGGAATTGATTCACAATTGTGTAAAGTTCATTGGGGTACATTGGTCAAAGTAAAAGTTCTGTCATGACAAATACTATTCTAAAGTTTAGAGAGTGATAAGGGTATTTTTCCCAAAAAAAGAAAGGAGAGGTTGAGACACAGACACAAAAGCAAAGCAAAGAAACAAAAGAGATAAGGGGAAAAAAAAAATCAGAGGAGAAAAGAAATGAAGGTGAGTGGACCTATTCTTTGCACAAATGAGTTTATCAGATGCAAAGGAAAAGGTTCCATTTTTTGGGAATATATAAAAATTCTCAAATTTGTGAGATTAAAAAAAAAAAAAAAAAGAGAGAGAGAGAAGGAGAAGAAGAAAATATTACACACAAAAGCTTTCACACGATACAATAAATTATGTGATTTGAAAATTTACTTATATCCACGAAATTGTAGTTATTTCACTATTTTTAAGAAAACAATTACTAAAATTATATGTGTATATATATATATATATATATTCTTTTCTCTTTTAAAGAATCATCTTCCCTTTTTTATTAAGAAGAGTTATTTTTGGAAAAGAAAACAATTACTAAAACAATTTACTTATATATTTTTAAAAACATATTTGCCAAAAAGATTTATGAGTTATATATGGGAAATGAGGCTTTTACACACACACACACACATATATATATATATATATATGTTTGAAGGGGCGTTCAGTAAAATTCAAATTTTAAAAGTTTTTTAATAGAGAAAAAAAAAATGTGAGAGGGGAGAGGTTTTTGAAAAACTAGGGAGCCATAAAGTAAAATTTTTCCTTAATTTAAAACTTTTGTTGTTTAAAATAAAGATCCTCTCTTGTGTTAGAACCTCTTTCCCTCTCTCTTGTGTGTGTGTTTGTTTCTAAAAAAAATAAATAAATAAAGAGCCTCCCCCACCTCCAACCCTATTATTCTCACTTTGGATTCAGGTAACGTTTGGATTGGGTTGAAACGCAGTGTGTCTGCGTTTCAGCCCTTTTTTTATTATTATTTTTTTTTAAAGTCGATTTTGTGGACTTTCAGCGCATGAACAGTGTATTCGTGCACTGTTCACGAACCCACAAATATCATTTTTCAGCAATTTTTTCATTAAAAATGGGTATCATGGTACTATTTATACATTTAAAAATTATTTTGTTACAGTATTTTCAGTTTTTAGTTTTCAGTTTTCAATGCAATAATTACGGTTGTTACTATCCAATGATGTAAGATGTAAAGTTGTATAGGATAAAAAATTAAAGGTTAAAAATGCTTTTAAGAGTTAACTTATTAACATTTAAGGCTCATATTATATGATAATCCCAATACCATTAAACTATCTGTAAAATAGGCTTTATATATATATATATATATATATAGGAACAATCTGTAAAATAGGCTAAATGTTGAAAACATTGATTGTTCTGTTCTAACACAAATATTGATAGTACAATATAACAATTATAATGACTTTATTTGAATGCAGCCAGAACCTTCGCAAACTATCACCGGACCAAGTTCACTAGGAGAGACTTCAGGGCAGCCAGCACCTTCACAAACCGTCATCGACCTTAATTCACCGGGGGAGACTTCAGTGCAGCCACCACCTCCACAAACCATCGACCCAGAATCGCTAGGGGAGAGTTTAGTGCAGCCACCACCATCACAACCCATCGTGGACCGAGAACCACCCCCAAACCCAATCAAGTGGGCTGTAGAATGGCAAAACACAATCCTGACGTTGTGTTTCACAACAGCCATTGGAATAGCAATCCAGTCCATGGGAAAGGAATTCCAATTCCCTCCATCTTTTCATTGGTTTTCTCTTGGAAATTCAATGACTTTCTCTGCTCTCTTTGTTGCCAAATTTATTGGCAGAAAGTCTCCCGGAGCAGTGAAAGTACTTGAGCAAGTCGCAGTCTTTTTGGCCGTCACAATATTCTTCCTTGCTGTTACGATTCCCTTGCAACCGCATTTCAAGTACGCCGCTTGGGCAATCTATGCTGTCACAGTGATCATTGTTTTCATATGCATAATTCTGTAATTTTTTCGGGGATACTAAATTTTTACTACTAGGAAAGCAAAGAAAAACTTGAATCTGTAGTAATATTGGGGGTCTATTATTGAATGAACCATTTAGTACAATTTGTACAAAGTAGAGGGCAACAATAGTTATAGCAAATAAGTTGATTTATGGATTTCAACCAGTTTGTTGTGTTTTTCAAATTGATTTGAAAGAAAATGACTGGAGGAATGTCTTATAGGTGAGAGTTCGGTCCTCTCATCACTTACTATTGGCTTTGCTATTAGCTTAGGACTAAGGCCACTGCTATATTGACAAACTTCCCCCCTAATAATAAGTATTATAACATCAGACAACCTCATGGTTCTCAACAACATTAAGTCTGATTGCCAGACAAATTGCTACACTTGTATTTGTTACATACCAGCTGAAGATACCTTGAAGGGGATATTAGTATATTACTACACTAGTTAGAGCAATTTCCAGCCATGGCAGTCAAAAAATGTGTTTCAAGGTGCAACAATTATGTGGTACCATAGGTTGATCCAAACAAGAATGTTGAGCTTCTCTGCACCCAAAAAAAAAAAAAAAAAAAAAATCATATGCTTACGACTTTGCAGCATATCAGTAGCATATATCAGGTTTCCTTCATAGTTTGCCTAATTCCCATGTATCCATGTGGCCCATAGAGTAATAGCAAATAGGACAGTGAATTGTTGCCAGTGGTCTCGATTCTTAATCTCCTTTCCCAGCCAACTAGTTACCTATGATTGGATTGGATTTAGCTGTTTTTCTAAGTGGTCTTGGCTGCTCTTCATAGTTGCAATGTAATTTAGTTGCCTGATGGGAAACATTTCTGCTTGAATTGAAAATCCATTCTAAGCATAGTACAAGGAATTTGATAGTATAATTTATCACTAAGCATCAACATAGAAGTTGCTTTGGAAACTTAGTACTCCAAAATGGTAAATTTCCCATTTTCATATAGAAATAGTGATAGTAATAAGCATCCTACTTCTCCATTTATCAGAGAAAGAAAAAGGAAAATTCTAAGTTACAACTCCCATGACAAAATCTTGAGTGGTGTCCAGATTTGCTTTGATGTTACTCATCTTTTGTCTTGTCCTGCAAGTTGTTAAAACCTAACCACTTGTTATCCATTCTATACCCCCATTCTCTACGGTGAGCTAGTCACCAAGGGAAAAAAACAAATTTGGAAACCTGCGAAGCAAAGGTAACATACCATAAAGGCCATGTATAATTCATATTAAGAGACCAAATATTAACTATTAAAACTCAAGAATAATCATTCATAATGCTAGTTGGCCAAGAGCTTTGTAACTCAATTGACGTATCCTAATGTTTTCATTGGAGATATGTAGAGTCTTCTTCAACTATTGAATTATATATATATATATATATATTCACGATTTTAATTGCCCACAAAGCATTCCTGTTAGACTATTTTTCTCCATAATAGTCAAAGACCCTTTGAAGGAGATTCATTTTTAGGTAAAATCCTCTAACTAAAATTTACCAAAAAATCATGGTTTCTTACAACTATGACAGATGAATCATTTCAAATCATAGGAATATGGAAGTTTCAAATTTTACCAAAAGAATATTTAAATTTGGAGTTCCTTTTTATTTCAAGCTTTTAATAAGTAGATTTAAGTTTAGAGATCCCTTTGAACGTAGAGATTGTCTAGTCTCATAATTTAAAATTATCCATTTCATTACATGTACATTGAGAAATCCTGGAAAGTTTTATAGGTAAAATCCTCTAATATTTACCAATGATTTTTCTTTTCCAGCAAAAAATAAAAAGCATACACATATACATAGATGAATTTATTCTTGGCATCTTTATTATTCACCACATAATAATAATAATAATAATAATAATTATTATTATTATTATTATTATTATGACGACGACGACAAGTAAGATAACAGTAACAAAGACTTACAACTGATTAATCAAGCCCCACTCATAAACTCATGATTGAGCTCCACACAAGCACACAACAAAAACTACGCTATTTTTCTTTCTTTTTTTTTTTTTTTTTTTTGGATAACAAAATCCTAACTTTCTTGAAACGAAGATAAAAATGATACATCATGAGTCAAAGCGGACTCAACTATGTGCGGATTTTCCTCTATTCAAATTAGTTTGTAACCCCATGCATATGTATGGATACACTTAAAAATATACAATAAGATGCATAATATAATTCCTATATATATAATTTAAATATTAATTATAGTCATTTTTATATTTTGTTAACGCTTTAAAAAAATTTGTATAGATATTATTAAGTATAAATATAAATTGTCCATGTTTTTTTTTTAGTTATTGTGAAGCACTTTTTTTTTTTTTTTTTTTACAATTCATTTATTCTAGACTCTTTAGTTTTTGTACTTGTAAGGACACGATTTGTAACGACCCAAAACGATACTGGGTTCGCATGTAAAAAGGCCCAAACAATATCATTTATAGAGCGTGGGTTTGAAAGGCTAGGCCTTGGTCACCAGACGGTGGCTTTTTTGTGGTGTTCATACATAATTAAATCGTGTTCGCCCTAGGAGTCGTTCTCCTGGAGGCGGGCTGGGAGGCTCTGGTTTTTGGCCATTTTTCCCAACCACTTTCCCCGGATTACTTACTTTTCCTTTTATACTAGCATGTATCCTTTATCCAACGTCCACGTGTGGGTTCGATTTTCCAGGACTGATACTTGTCCCATTAGCCCATACCCAGAGTGGTTGGGAGTGGTTGTAAAAGCTGAAGAGTATGGCTCTGTTAGGTACAGAGTATTGAATGGCAGTAAGGGCAGCTTTCCCTTTGTCCTTGGTCGTTATACTATCCAGCGTACCCTTCTCTATTGACCTAGATATTTTAGATTTTTTCCCAAACTGTTCCTATACCGTTTTTGCCATTCCTTCCAGGGAGACCTCGGATATGCCGAGGACAGAATCATCCTCGGCTGTGTCTCAAAACTATTTGGACTTTTATTACCTATCCTCAGCTATAACCTTCCTTGGCTCGGGCCTTGGGCCCCAATGTAAAAAATGGGCCAGGGCCACAAATTTTTGGACCCCACAATAGCCCCTCAAAATCTTGATGTCCAACCTCTTGGTTGGAGAGGAGGGTTTTGGTAATGCCACGCCTTTATTGCGGTCTGTTTAGATCTGCCCTTCATCAATATGGGCGTCTCCTCATCTATCCAGGAAACATACCGGACTACTAGACATTCTTTTGAATTCATTCATGATGCGTTCCTGTTGCTTCATTATCCGAAACGCGCCTTTAATGATTTCCCTTTACGAGACCATTTAAATTCGACGGTTATTGACGGCGTGGGGAAGTGGAATGGGTATATTCTCGTTTACCGATTTTCTTGGAAATTTGGACAGATTAAATGCCTCCCGTTTTGCCCTTCATATAAGAAGGGAAGCAAGAGGTTACCTCTCTTACACAGAGACCTTTCAATCCTTTTAAAGTCTGAAAACCCTTAGCCTCCCCCAGAGTTTCCCTTATCCGCTCGCTTACACCTTGAATTGTGATTCGTCCACGATAGGAGCGGGAATGAAGAGACCATACTCTTCCCAGAAATGCTACGTTCTTGTGAAGCTCAAAATGGCTCGGTCAGGGCAGGGATGGCAGAGACTCAAGATACTTCTCATCCTCCTTTCAGCCAAAATCCGAAGCAGGGGCTCGTCGCGACAAACTTTTGGCGCGACTAAGCTGGGGTCACCCATTATCAGTACCAGCCGCTCTCTTATGAGCATGGCTAACATGACACCAGCGTGTTAGGAGTCAGGACTGACGCAGGGACAAAGTATCCCTGCTTCTTCCTCTCTTCCTTCACTGGTGCTTCCTTTCGCCTCTCCTTCTTCTTCTTTCCCATCACCAGATCCATCTTGGTGCTTTTCCTTCTTCCTCTTCTTCTCCTCCCCCACCAAGGAAGGTCCTCCTCTCAATATGGATGTTACTGGGGTAGAATTTGGAAAGACTTGGGAGCAGAGCTTAAAAAGATTTCTGGCTGTTTGTTTGTTGTTGTTGTTTTTTTTTTTTATTTATTTATTGTTTTTGTAATTCGTTTCCTACATAGGCTTGTTTAAGCCCTTCATTGTACTCTGTAATACCTCTTTATATTAATAAAAGTCATCATTGCTTTATTTCGTATATTCTATCTCTTCTTTTTGAAATGGTTATGCCGTGAATAGACGTACTACCTTGTGACTTCTTTTTTATTTTTATACTTTGAACGACGCTTAGGGCCAAAATCCCCGTTAATAAAAAGACCTTCCTCTGTGCTTATTGAAACTATCCGACATAATGATGCCGATTTGAACAAATGATACTTAGGGCTAAAATTCTTACTAAGAAGAAAAGGAAAAGATATTATGATAAGCTTACTAGAGCTGTCTGGCATAATAACGCCGACCTGAGAAAACAATACTTAGAGCCGAAATCCCTTACCAAGAAAAAAGATGTCATTATGAACTTATTAGAGGTATCGTGTACAATAAGACCGACTTGAAAATGGGTTGTATACCCTAAACTTGAACGAGGTGAGGGCTGAATGCTCGATGCCGACATGAAAATGGGTTGTATACCCCAAATTTGAAAGAGGTGATAGCTGAATGCTCGATGCCGTGTAGGAAGTAATCATCCGAGGATATATAACCCAAAATGTACAGCCCCTGTAGGTCACTGAGTAATAAGGCGTTTCGCCATCTTCCTAATAACTTTCATAGCCTTAACCTTTTCTGGTATTTGGTCTGAGGACTGAGCGACTTAGAATTCTTCTTAAGTAGCTGACTCCTCCATAGGTTTGAGTCCGAGGACCATGCAATACCTTGGTTCTATTCAAAACTTGATTTCTAAGTAGTTGGTTTCCCCATAGGTTTGAGTCCGAGGACCATGCAATACCTTGGTTCTGTCCAAAACTTGATTTTGATAAGTAGTTGGTTTCCACATAGGTTTGAGTCCGAGGACCATGCAATACCTTGGTTCTGTCCAAAACTTGATTTTGATAAGTAGTTGGTTTCTCCATAGGTTTGAGTCCGAGGACCATGCAATACCTTGGTTCTGTCAAAAACTTGATTTCTAAGTAGTTGGTTTCTCCATAGGTTTGAGTCCGAGGACCATGCAATACCTTGGTTTTGTCCAAAACTTGATTTCTAAGTAGTTGGTTTCCCCATAGGTTTGAGTCCGAGGACCATGCAATACCTTGGTTCTGTCCAAAACTTGATTTTGATAAGTAGTTGGTTTCCCCATAGGTTTGAGTCTGAGGACCAAGCAATATCTTGGTTCTGTCCAAAACTTGATTTTGATAAGTAGTTGGGGGAATTAACCCCTCGACTATGGCGTGGGACCTTGGTTTAGGGGGATTAGCTCCTCGGCCAAGCCCCTAGAACCATCCGCGTTGCTGACGCTACGAAACGCAGCCCCTAGTGAAGAAACATAGCCCTTAGTGGGACTCTACGCTAAAACACTACACCCGGCTGTCGGAAATGATGTGAGTGATTATCTCAACCCACCACCTGTGCCAGGACACAAGTCTTCCCACAGACGACGCCAATTGTAAGGACACGATTTGTAACGACCCAAAATGATACTGGGTTCGCACGTAAAAAGGCCCAAACAATATCATTTATAGAGCGTGGGTTTGAAAGGCTAGGCCTTGGTCACCAGACGGTGGCTTTTTCGTGGTATTCATACATAATTAAATCGTGTTCGCCCTAAGAGTCGTTCTCTTAGAGGCGGGCTGGGAGGCTCTGGTTTTTGGCCATTTTTCCCAACCACTTTCCCCGGATTACTTACTTTTCCTTTTATACTAGCCTGTATCCCTTATCCAACGTCCACGTGGGGTTCGATTTTTCAGGACTGATACTTGTTCCATCAGCCCATACCCAGAGTAGTTGGGAGTGGTTGTAAAAACTGAAGAGTATGGCTCTGTCAGGTACAGAGTATTGAATGGCAGTAAGGGCAGCTTTCCCTTTGTCCTTGGTCGTTATACTATCCAGCGTACCCTTCTCTATTGACCTAGATATTTTAGATTTTTTCCCAAACTGTTCCTATATCGTTTTTGCCCTTCCTTTCAGGGAGACCTCGGATATGCCGATGACAGAATCATCCTCGACTGTGTCTCAAAACTATTTGGACTTTTATTACCTATCCTCAGTTATAACCTTCCTTGGCTCGGACCTTGGGCCCCAATGTAAAAAATGGGCCAGGGCCACAAATTATTGGACCCCACAGTACTTAATAACTCACTTGGATGGATATTTATAATTTGGTCTCACATTTGATTCTAAAATTAAAAAATAAAATTCTTTAAGAATAAATAATTTAAGACACATAGCACAAAATTGGAACTCTAATTTGAAATTCTAATTTGAATTTCTCTCAACTTCACCTATTATTATTATTATTATTATTATTATATATCAATGTTCTTGGCATGCTAAGCTATATGAGCTGGGCGATTGTCATATCTCTTTACATGAGAAAACTGTACCTTTCTAAATTCATATAGCTTTGGTGAATTCCTTCAATAATGTTGGCAATAACAACTGGAGGTTCACTAGACCCTGTCAAAGCAGAAATTACAATATGTGAGTCGCTCTCCACAACCACATCGGGAATACCCACGTCCCATGCAAATTGAAGGTAGGCTTTTACTTAGCGCCGCCTCCACTCTCCTAGCAAAGTCACGAACAAGAACACAAATTCCTACTGTCTTAGATTAAGCAAAGGTCACACCATCAACATTAACTTTGAACCACAGATCCATTGGTGGCTGCCATTGTACAATTTCATCATGGACAGGTTTAGCTAAAACTGCGCTGTTAATCAGATAACAATTAACATATGCAAAGTATAATTAGTCTTAATTAAGGTTGGCCTCTCATTAATTCTTCCCCAAGTTCGTACTAGAATACTACTACTACTTTAGCATCTTTTTAAGATAACATGCATTCAAACTTCAAAAAGTTCAAACCTCAACGACTGGATGTTTTGTTTGATAATTAGTCTATGACTGGAAATGAAAAGATAGTTTAATGAGTCACATCACTATATCTTTTAATCTAGTAAAATTTTCACCGGAATCGGCTGCTACATCCACTACATAGCTGAAAAATAAATATATGAGACACTGATTTCATAATTGGTTTTAATAACTTGTATAATATTAGTAGTGAATTTTTTTTTTTTTTTTTTTTTTTTTTTTTTTTTTTTTTTTTTTTTTTTATCACTATTGATTACAAAGATCTATTACTTTTTGAATTGAGTTAAAAAATAATCGTATACACGTCATTTCTTCCTTGTAGAAAAAACAAACCAACAAAGCTTTTACATATTAAAAAAAAAACTTTAACACAAATCTTATTCAGCACAAAGAAAAATTCACAAATGGCCTACTAGCCTCAGCCTTAAAAGTAGTGGTTTGGCAAAAAATAATACGTACGGTGTGACCATAAATTAAATTAACCAAACTGTCTACCAGGAATGGATATTTGAGATTAGAAAAAGTTCTCTCTCTCTCTCTCTCTCCCCCCAAATGTTTGACCTTTGATCATGCTGGGCGAACCACATTATGATGCGTAGGAATTAATTAGTTAAAGCGTCACATAGGTATGATCAAGGATGTTACAATTTTCGTATCCTTTTGTCTCCTATAGTCCTATGCTATGTCAAATTTTGTCAAATTGTCCATAGAGATTAGAGAGGCTAAATCTTCTCCAAAATAGAAGGAAGATTGGAGAGGCTAAGAGAGGCTCACTCCCATCTCTTATCCCTACTTTGGTGTTTACTACTTTTATAACATTTCACAACATAGTAAACTTTACCATAAATCGTACTATGTGCCCGTTTGTTTGTTTGTTTGTTTGTTTTTTTTTTTTTCTTTTTAATTTTTCAGTGTTTTTTAAATTATTAACTATTTAAGAAAATTGTACCTTAAAATAAAAACCGAAGTAAAAAAAAAAGAGTATATTTAAAGAGGTGCTGTTATTCAAAACAAGATGTCATATGATATGATAACGTACGTGAGAGTGAAAGGAACGGTGGAAGCATAGAAAATGAGTTTGGGTCAGGAATCAGGATGGAGACATAATACTACGTTTTTAGTGACCATAATAAGATACCTTACTTCTGCGTTAATCTCTTTGAACACTGTTTCTGTTTGGCATAGAGAATGTGGTGGGATATATCATATGGGTCCGCATGTCCGAGTCCGACCTGTGTGTGGCATAGAAAATATAGAAGAAAAAGATTTGAGAACAAAAAAAAGGTTGATTTTCTGCATCATGATCAAAAGCCAACAAAATCAATCACCTACAAATATTATCACAAAAATTACCAAATCAAAATATGAATCACCCACAAATTTATGCCTAACTTGAGATTCGCATCAAATATTCAAGATGCAACAACTCTAGGTGTCGAACACTGATTAGACCGATAGGAACCAGCAAAAAAAATGGTCACATTCATCGATCATTGCCCATCTCTTCAACCTCTGATTCGCTGAGTCCCTCTCCTTGATCTCTAGGCTTCTTCACTTTCGTGTCCCCACTCTAATTCCAATTTCCAAGTATGTAAGATTTGTCTCTTTTTTATTTGTTTGTTTTTAAGGTTCTGATTCTCTGATAAAGCAAAGTTGTTATTATTGAATTTGAGCTGTAACAATTCTTTGGCATTCCATTTTAATCAACGCAATGATATGGTGTGATTATTGGAAGTATTTCAATTTTTTTTTTTTTTGGGAATCATTAAGATTTTGCTTTCATTTATGGATCATGTTAACGAGTGTCTTTAGAATAATGGTTAATAATTCATTTTAGGAAAGTTTTAATACCATTTTTATGAGAAATGGAAAAAACTGCAAAAATATTATTTTTTTTTTCTTTTCCTATAAAAACTTTCATTAAATAGATTGTTAAACTGGCATCAGTTAACATTTCCCTTCATTTATATATATAATTCTTGTATTTTGATCAAATAAAAGTTTGTTGCAAAAACATTGAAATTTCATTGATTTTTTGTTTTATACTTTAATAAATAGAAGAAAAAAAAACTTTTTTCTTTTTATAAATTATTATAAATTTTAGTACCTTAATTTTCTTCTCACTGTGCTCACTCTACCACATTATCTTTTTCTTTTTGTTCCCAGAGACATCACTCTTTTTTTCACGTTCTTCTCTTTATAAAACACGAGCACGACTGTATAATGTAGATGGATATAGATTATAGAAGCACAACCACCTCACACGACTCCCTAAGTTGAATTAGGAGGATTTACTTGAGGCTTGTTGACCAAATCTCTTTCACAAGCTCATTAGAGAGCTTTGAGTTCAAAGTGGACTCGACTTTGGTGCCACTTGCACCCAACGAAAATCAGCTTTAGAAGGAACAACAGGTTTTTCCCTTGTCCTTTTTAGACACAGATTCCCTCAGGATCATCCTAAACGTTTTAATAATTGTACTTGTTCTGCCAAATTAAATATCATATGCCTATTGACAACCAAGAATTTTCGACGGACCCAAAAAGTCCTCTAAAAAAATCTTATTTGTGATGGTAAAATAAAACCCTTCCAAATATTTGCTAAAATGTGAAATATTTGTGATTTATTGATGGATACGTTTTCAAGGCGTTGGACCGTTGGTAGTTGGGTTTTGGTTAGTGGAGCTTTTGGTACTCGTGTCACAGCTCCTCGTCCCTTTAGAAACAGAGAAAGAAGATTCTTGAACCATCTCAATCTGGAAAGTTGAAAGACAAACAAAAGCTCTCACTCTCAGGCTCTTATCTTAGGTGAGCTTATGATTTTTCTTTCACGCACACTGTGATCGGTGATATGGCACATATACCCATATGCTGAGAATTCAAGATAAACGCAAATTCACATTATCAAAGATGTAAATATGTAATCCATACAACATACTATGGTGCATAAATAGCCCATGGAATTTTAGAAATCCTTACCATCCAAACAAAGACTTGAAATTTATAGATTTCAAATCTATTAATTTAAAATCCAATCGCAACAACTACTAAACAAAATTCTCATCTGCTAGTGCTAGTTCTTAGATAAAGAAAAGGTGTACACACATTTTTTCATCAGGGCTAGGGGATGGAAGTACCCCTGTTAGACACAAAGGGAGGTAGAGGACTCTTCTGCGGCAATGGAGCAGTGTTGACAGAGGGAGGCAGAGGACTCATCTGTGGTGTGCCTAGCAATGGAGCAGGGTTGGGACTCGTTGTAGTTGAAGGAGGGATGATATGAGTGCTCGGATTGGGTGCAGAAACATGATAAGCATCATGCAGCATAGAGGGATGTGGAGGATTCTTTGTTTGTGTCATTGCTGAACTGGGAATGTAGGTGCCTGGACTGGGTGCTGATGGAGGCACCGGAACATGAGGAGCCGAATCCAGTCCACCTAGTAAAGAAGAGACATTAATTTGATCACTGGCTAAGGCCTTTTGGCTGAGAGGATTGGGCACTGGCACAAATGTTGGAGGGACTTGGTCTTGGTTTCTCTTCATTGGATTTTGGAGGATTTTTCTTGCCTCATAAGAAGGCAAGCTAGTAAGCAAAAGTGCCATTGCGGCTAGGAGAAGCATTTCTAGAAAGAGAGACGGTAACATATTTACAAGTAAAGAGAGAGGGTTCTGAAATTTTTGATGATCAATGTGAGAGAGAATCTGGTTTTATTTATACAAGAAAATTTTTACAAGGGTTAAAAGATGGCAATCTTTTAACCAAACCAATTACACTGAAGCTTGTTTACACATTAACACAGAGGAGTTCATTTTGTCCACCGGCTTTTTATGCAAGATTTTAAACTCTTATGGCATGGCATGGCATTTTCATGTTATATTTAGTTGAATTCTACTTTTAATTTAAGCCCTGCCAAACGAGCAACTAGTCTATCAATCGGTCATCCCTGAAAAGTGAACGTGACTAATGATGGCTCTCTCTCTTACTGTTTTCATTCCAGAAATTTTTATATATATATATATATAGGAATTTGCTAATTACTTCCTTTAAAAAAAAAAAAAACTTAGGTCAATTGATTACATCGCAAAATTTTTCTTTGTGCATTTTTACGCTACAAAGCAACTGATATTACTTTCTCAAAAAAAGAAAAAAAAAAAGAAAAAAAAAAGCAACTGATATTACCCCAATCCATTAATTAAAAATAACTAACCATTTTTTGGTACTAAAAGTTATTTTTAGTCGGACTTATATTTTTGTCCTAGGTCACTGGAATGCAACTTCTAAAACATCTTTTATATCTCTAATATCATTGGAAAGAGGGACCGACCTCAGTCAATGCCTTTTGTAACAAAATAGAAATGAAGGAAGAAAAGATGTGTGAACACACAGAAAGAAAAGAGAGAGAAATTGAGAGAAAAGATAAGAAACTTTCTCTAATTCTTTGTATTGAATGAATCTGTACACTTATCAAGCTTATATACATCTCTGAATCTAAATACCCAAAACAGAGTGCAACGGAATAACAGAAGAATAATAGAAAAATAAGGGAGCTAAGAGAGTTAGTTACAAACACGTGCAGGAGTTAGTTACAGCACACGTGTGATATAATCTGAGTTAAATACAACTAAGACTACATGCCGTTTAACTGCTCTTCTAAGTAGACTTTGCAGCTTAGCTTGTTTGTGGTGTCGTTTTACTCTTCTTCTTATTCTTCTTATTCTCTGATCCTTTCTTCTTAATTGTCTGATACCTTTTTCTTGGGAAAACTCAAAAACCTCACAATTAAGCACAATCACAATTACTAGCAATTTAGCATTGCCACTTTTCTTCTCCCAAAAAAAAAAAAAAAAAAAAAAAACCCTATTAGCATTGCCACTTATTGAGGGAAATTTATGAAGACTGTATATAGATGCCGAAAGGTAATGATTTAATAACTACTAGGGAATAAAAAAGAAGGAAAACAAAAGGGAAAAGTTTCAAAATTCATTAAAAGAGATAGTTATTAAGACATACACTCTCTCTACATGAATGTTTTGTTTGTTTTTTTGTCAAAACCTTGAAAAAGTATGTAAACCCCTTTTAAAAAATGACCCTTGAAATCTTTTCTTTCTTTTTTTTTAAAAATTTTTTAAAGTAAATAATTCCATTCAAGCCACTATTGGGCAAACCAAAAAGGGAATAACTTGTGTCCAGTAGTTAGTTGCTACTGGACACGTTAGGATACGAACATGTGTCTGCATCGCAACGTGTCCAATGACACCGGACACAAACTCCCCCCCAACCAAAAAAACCCTTGCCATGCCTCACATCACAAGTCACAACAAAATCACCAAGCATGATTCTTTGAGATAGATATCATTCCAACAGGATTACACAAAACTACCCACAGCCCAATAAGTAGGAGAGAGAATGTTGCATATATAGGTCAAAACTTAAAACCTAGAAAAAACCAAAATAAACAAAACAAAAAAGGACCCACCAACAGATTCTGCGTTCCCAAACGAACAACTAGTCCATCAATTGGTCATGTTTGGTTCAATATGAATTTCTATGACAACCTTTTTCTATGCTGAGAATTGAGAATATTATATATATGACATTTTAATGAAAACATCTTCAATTCGTTTGCTCTATCTACTGTTCTACTCCAGCACCAATTATAGTCACAATCCGATCTACTTGCGGTACCGAGGGAACTGAAAAACCAAAGCGTTGGAATCAATATTTCTACTTTGCAAGTGAGTATTTGGACTAATTATAATAATTCTCCTATCCAGTTGTCTCCTGACCTATGCGAGCATGTCAAATTTACCAAACTTATTTTCTTCTTGTGAATATTATTCCCTTCTTTTTAAAAGTAATTCATCTTTTTAAAAGTACGTTATTCATCTTTTTAAAAGTAATTCAGCATTCCCTTCTTTCTAAATCCATCTCTTAATTTTTATGATATCCATAATAATTAATTACAACCATATTAACCAAATATATTAATTTATATCAATTATCACTCCTTGGACTTTTGTTTCTCTCGTATTAATAATCGTAGTAAAGGAGTAGGGCTTCAAGAAAGTGGTCAGTGGTGGTCCCTTTCATGCACTTACAGTTTCCGGTGCTTATGGACAAATTATTATTATTATTATTATTATTATTATTTTGCTGGAATATGGACAAATTAATTGGTTTAATGCTTTGGTGTCTCTAAGCCTAAGGTATTCACATTTCACACTGCTTTTGGACTAATTAATTGAAATTACTTGTCAAAGACTTGGGTTTTTGAAGGTGACTTCTAAGCACGTTTTCATTCCACATAGCCGAGGCTAGAACTTTGTTCTTCTTCCATTCAAATTTCTTTGGGTTTCTTTGGATTGAAGAGGAGGGAGAGAAAGTAGAGTAGAATTGACTGAAAATTAACTTATTTTCATTCAATTTTATTCTACTTCTCCTCTCCCCACTCAATCCAAACAGGGTTTTCATGAATTGTTATAAGTGCTGCGGTGTTAATATAGTAATAACTAATATGGGTCTTCATTCATGTATAATTAAAGTGAGGCTCTTCTTTATATTTCATTTTAAATCCTGTTAGGTTTTCATTTGAAATATATGTTTAGTTGAGGAAATAGAAGGAAATAAGGGAAATAAAATTTGTTTGATTTTGTTACACATGTACCCGTTGAATTGCATGTTTTTTTTAATCACTATTGATTACAAATAGCTATTACTTTTTGAATTGAGTTAAAAAATTCTTTCTTGCAGAAAAACAAACCAAAAAAGCTTTTCCATATTAGAAAAAAAAAAAAAAAATATATATATATATATATATATATTTAACACAAATCTTATTCAGCACAAAGAAAAATGCACAAACAACCCACTAGCCTCAGCCTTAATAATTATGGTTTGGCCAAAAATAATACGTACGGTGTGACCATAAACTAAATTAACCAAATTGTCTACCAAGAATGGATTTGAGATTAGAAAAAGTTCTCTCTCTCTCTCTCCATAAGTTTGACCTTTGATCACACCGCTCATAGGAATTAAGTAGTTAAAGCGGCACTATCTAAATAGATATGATCATACAATTATCATATCCTTTTGTGTTTCCTACTTTGGTGTTTCCCTCTCTCTCTCCAAAAGTTCCCTCTCTCTCTCTCCCATCTCTTTTCTGGAGTTTCCTACTTTTTTAACATTTCACAACACAGGTTTTTAACATGATAAACTTTACCATAAATCGTACTATATGCCAGTTTGGTTTTTTTTTTTTTTTTATTTTTTTTTTTCAGTTTTTTTAAAAATTATTGACTATTTAAGAAAATTGTACCTTAAAAAAAATGTGAAGTTAAAAAGAAATTTTTTAAAAAAGCGTATATTTTAAAAAGGTACTGTTTCAAAACAAGATGTCATTTGATATGATAACGTACGTGAGAGTGTGGATGGAGACATAATACCGACCTTTTTATTGACCATAAGATACTATTTTCTTTTCTCTCAAAAAAAAGATACTAATTTTCTAGTGTTAATCTCTTTGAACACCGTTTGGCAAAGAGAATGTGGTGGGTTCTATCATATGGGTCCACGTGTACGACCTACGTGTGGCCAAGAAAATATAGAAGAAAAAGGTTTGAGAACAAAAAAGAGGTTGATTTTCTGCACATTCATATAAAAAATAAATAAATAAAAAGAAGTTGATTTTCTACATAAATTACTTTATCAATCTTTTTAAATTTTTTTTTTTAACTTTCTGCATCATGATCAAAAGCCAACAAAATCAATTACCTAAAAATATTATCACAAAAATTACCAAATCAAAATATTAATCACACACAAATTTATGCCTAACTTGAGATTCACACCAACTATTCAAGATACAACAACTGTGTGCCGTAGCACTAGAAACTTCTTATTAAAAACACCTCAAGTTTATGTTAGGGCAGTGTAAAAAAAAGGAACACTGATGGGGTTTATGGTTTTGACGTGGACTGTATTCTTGAAAAAATCCAGTTCATGTTTAAAAAAAAAAAAAAAAAAAAATTTGGTTATTTCATTCTGATTGATTTAATTGATGGAGAGGTTTTTAAGGCGTTGGTAGTCGGGTTTTGGTTGGTGGAGTTTTTGCTACTCGTGTCACAACTCGTCGTCTCTTTAGAAACTTAACTATAACATTTAAAAATTAAAAAACAAAAAACAAAAAACAAAGGTGTCACTTGGTATAAGAACTTAACTTTTTTTTGGGCACAGTCTCAAGTTAATTCCATCACTAAAATTACTTCTTTCCAACATTTTTTTTTCTTTTTTTTGATTTCTCATTACTTGAACTGAAAAAAAAAAAAAAAAAAAAAAAAAAAAAAAAAAAAAAAAAACACATTCTCTCTAAACTACAAACTACATGTACTCTCACATCTAGCAACACATGAAATGTCCCAACAAATTGGAAACTTTATGTAGATAAAGTATCAAGGTAAGGAGTAGCATCTATAATGTGCCCTGATATCTAAAGACAAAGGTGAGTAAAGAATATTGAGTTGATTGATCAGAGTTGGAATGTATGTAGTCTAATTTAAATTTAACTTGCATTTGTAAGAGATTTGTGATGTCCCTCTATAGTGTCCATATGTTATTTTTTTTGGAAAGCAGAGGAGACATTTGGGTTCGTCAATACTATTATTGTTAGTCATAATTAATTAACAAACTTTTGCTAGTAAAACTAAATTCAAATCAATTTCAAACCTGGGTATCATTTGTCATGAATAGTAGAAGGGTAAGGAGACAAATATATATATTTGAAATGTCTAAGAAATCACAGACATCAATATAAAATAAAATATATATAAAAAAACACTCCTATTTCAACGTCAATGTTTAATCAAATCCTATTAGAACTCAAAATTAAAACAAAAAATTCTAATGAGTGTAGATAGTGCCAAATATGCCAAGTTTAGATTTGAAAACACGGTTATTTTTTGTAGGTATCCATAACTAATATTAACATGACCGATTTGCAATATGCAGTTATTTGAAAGTCACAAACCACAATGGTCAAAAAGTAATTGCAATATGCATATTTGGATGCCCCCTTTAAGCTTTCAAATCTTCAATTCTTCATCTTACATGGAAAACTTCATTAATTTACATAGAAAACTGCCAAATATAAGCATGAAAGCTTAATTTATAATTGGGTTTGTGTTTGCAGCTTTAAATGTTTCACACTTTCATTTATAGTTTGGATTTGTTCTAACAGCAGCCACAGTAGTTCGCCATTGCTGCCTCGTAATGTGTTATTGTGTCATTATTTGAATGCTCCACCTCCTACAAAAGATTGCATAAAGTTCATCTCCTGCACATGTAAAGTCAGACCTTCTAATTCACCTTCTTGCACAAATTCATTAAACAGCACATAAACTAACATAAGGTCTACTACATGAAAACATGAATATCCAAATGTTTTATGGAATCAAAAGCATATCATTAATTAACAACAAAGAATGAACATTGATAAAGAGAAAGTTAAAATCAAAAGAGAAAGGAAGCTAAATTACAATGCACAGGAAAATAAATTTGTGCTGCGTTGATATCTTGTAAGAATATATAGTTAAACCAAAGATTCACTATAGGGCCTTTAAGCACCGTAGCAGCAATAGGTGGCTAATGCATGGCAGCAGTTGAAATTTTAACCCAAAATAGTAATTATTAAAAGTTGAAGCATATAATTTATTGCTACCGAGCTCTAGTTGCGCCACCCCATTGCCACGTCATTGATCATATAATTATTATTTTTCTTATTTATTTTTTATTCCTATTCTTTTAAATAAAAAAATATAAATAGATTATTGATTTTACACATTCATCTTGGGCAGTTTTAACATTACATATAATTTTGCCTATACATATTCATCTACTTTAATTTAGAATTATTTTTTATTCTTTTAAAAAAAATTATAAATAGATTATTGACTTTACACATTCATCTGGGGCAATTTTAACATTACATATAATTTTTCCTATACATATTCATCTACTTTAATTTAGAATTATTTTTTATTCTTTTAAAAAAAATTATAAATAGATTATTGACTTTACACATTTATCTTAGGTGGTTTTAACATTACATATAATTTTTCCTTTGCATATTCATCTACTTTAATTTAGATGTTTATAACTAAATAATGAAATCAATGAAGAATCAAAAACCAAAAGAAAAAAGAAAAAAAAGAAAAAAAGATACCTAGTTGATTATTGAAATTAAAAATAACAACTCAAAGGAAACAACGGGAAAAAATACAACTAACCTCAAAGGGACATACCAATTCTGATGCCATTACCTTTGTCAAGGGATTCGTAAACCACTTTTTTTTATTTGTCTGTAATTCCAACAAAAAACCCAACACGTCAAAATTGCAAACTCTAATGTTAGATTGATAACAACACAATCAAAACCTAACCCTCCGTTGATTTATACGAACAAATTTTATAATAAATAAATTTAGTTTATTTTTGTTAAAGCATTTTATTTGTGTTCCCTCTTACTTACCCAAGAATGTAATCACTTTTCTAGAATAAAATTTCAAAAGGGGAAAAAGAATAAAAATTCACAATGTCTAGAGATTTGCATAAAAATTCACAAAGTCTAGAGATTTGCCTTAGGAGTACCCGTTTGAAGCACAGTCTATCCAATAATACATCAAGATTTTGAGTTATAAAAAAGTGTAGCTAAAGATTTTATAGGAAAATAAATAAATAAATAAAAAGGAGATCCATAAAAAGAGAAGAAGAGAAGTGATTGTAAAAGGTTATATACCTTTGAATCTCACAATTCTTCTCTTTCTCAACCACATAACTCCAAAACTTTCACAACAAACAAATCACCACCACATCCAAATGAATTGGGCCATTAAAGCAAGACATGGCTAAGATTATAAAATGGAGCACAACATTCATAAGAAATTGAATACAAAGTGCTATGAATTCTATCTGAATCTACATATTAGGATTGGTTAGATATCCCTAAAATAGAACAATTCTTTTTTCTTGTTTCTTGTCTATTTAGTACATAATGTACAGAATATTGTAGTCTGCAGAATGTTTGAACATACATGTCATGTAAGAGACCGGATACTAATGCTCTAGGAGGAACTCACATTTGCGATAGTCTTCTCCAGAATGTCTTCTGACCCTGTTAGAGCTTCCTTCTAATAGCTCTGGTCTTTTAATCCTACTTGCAACATGAGAATGAAAAAACAAAACTCAGGTAAAGGTTCCTATTAGAACCCTAAGTTTTAAAAAAAAATTAAAAATAATAAAAATAATAGTAAAAGTAAAAAAACAGAGAGAGAGAGGGCCTAGTGTAAGTCTGTAATGGGAGAGGCTCACCTCCATTTTGAAATCTCCTACTTCCTCCAATAGCACGTGGCAAATATTTCATTTAAAGGCTAAAAAAAAAATAAAAAAAAATAAAAAAAAAAGAAAAAAAAAAGAAAAAAAAAAGAAAGAAGAACATCAACCGCAGTTTTTCTCATTATTGTTTTACTTCATTCTCTTTCCAGTTTCCAACGTCACCTTCTTCTTCCCCTTTCTCTCTCCCCAATATCACCACCGACACTATAGAGGCAGAAGCACCAGTTTTCTTTTTTTTTAATCAACAATGAAGAACTGCACAATGCTAACATAGATTTCAGTCAATACCCATTATCAATTATCATCTTATTGAGAAGAATAACTGAAAAGATTTCACAAAGCCACCATATTAGTCAAACTAAAATCCCAAAAAATTACGGAGCATAAACATGCGAGAAGGTAATGCAATAAATTTTTCCAAAACAAATAGATTTAAAACTTCTTTCTTGGCCAACAACTTCACCTTTTGAACCACAAAACAAACAGATTCCCACCCATTTTTAGACCACCGTCTGCCTCCTCAGCTCAAAAGCATCAATTTTGGGTGGTGATGTTGCAGGTTTGGGTTTGGGTTGCAAATCAGCGGCAGCGTGGGTCACAGTGGTGGAGATTTGGGTTGTCTGATGGCAGTGGTAGGTGGTTTGGGATTTCAGTTTGGCTAAAATGATGGGTTTTGGGTTTTCAGTTTCTGCTGTGAAATTTTTTTAGTTTGGCTTAAGAGATGATGGTGAAGTTGCAGATTTGTTTGGAGATGGTGATGAAGATATGGTTGTGATGTTGTAAAGCGAAGAGGAGAGGCAAGAGAGATGTAAAAATTACAGAAATTATTAAGACTCAGGGCTGGAAGTATGATAAAGCCTAAAATATAACTTGGATAATTGCAAGGGGCTGACAATTGAAAGGTTAGACGTAGCAGGGCTGAATTAATGGTATACTTGAAAGTTTAAACGTTAGAGGAGGTGAAGAGTGGTAATAACAGATGACGTGTAATAACTTGGAACTTTAAAAAAAAAAAAAAAGGCTTTATAGAAGATGCCACTTGTCATAACCTTATGCTTTTCCACATAAGGTCTCTACTTTTATATATATAATATATATATAGATATTAATTGATTGATGTTTTTGTAAATTATATGACTAGATCTTTGATTTTATAAATGAGGGTCTTCTGCCATGAGCTACCTTTATAAATTGATCTTGAAGACTATAGGAAAAATATAATAAAAATAAAGCTTCATGTAATCATGTTGTTACTTATTAACCATCTCAATTAATTCTGGTCATATGGATTTTTTTTTTTTTTAATGTATGCAGATACATTAATTGGTTAACTTGGTTTATCATAAAAAGTGTTGAGTATATGATTAAAATAAGTTTTGGACCTTTGGTACACAATATACAATATGCATTCATATAATATTTGTTGTTTGCCCCCTATAGTTAATTTTTGAAATTTTTTTTTAGGGTTAAGTTATAGCACTCTAGTCAAGAGACTTGTAATTCAACTAGTTAATACTTTCTAGTGTATCCATGATATTCATAGTTCAAATCTTCATTCTCTATAATTGTAATACTCCATTACTACCTCATTGTGGAAACCAAAAATTGTTTTTTTTTTTTCCCCTTTTTCTGTTTATCACTTTTTGATGGGTATATCCAATTAAGAGAAAATTAGGGTTTCTTTAGAACTTGATAATTTTTTATGGAAATTGTTGGGAATATATGTTATATTAACTACTTAGTTGGTCTAAAAAAAAATAAAATAAAAAAAATAAATAAAAAAATAAAAAAACATAGTTGGAGGCTCCCCAAAGTGTTATCTCTCCAACAGAAATAGAAAATAACTTCATAATTTACATTGACTAATGAGTAGGCATGCAAGAAAATAGTAGCTTAATATTGGGATCCCGAAGCAATATCTTACTTTTTTTCTTTTCTTTTCTTTTTTTAATACAAAAAAGAAATTCTACTCTAACATAATATAAATGTATATGTGTTTGTGAAACTCTCTTTTAAAGACTTGAATCCTGACTCTCCCACATCTCACAAGCACTTATACTTATAGAGTGACGATTACACCAAGGATATGCAGTGATAACAATACCTTACTTAGATGAAGACAAAAAATTACACAACATGCAAGCCATATTTTGTTAACTTAGAAATATACAAAATTACAAATTGGTGAACAGATCGTGGTAAATAGATGATGAAATATTTATTCCTTAGGAGCTATATGAATTGCAATATCATTATTTTGTGTTTTTAAGTTACACCAATAATTTAATGCAAATTATTAATATCCATGCTAATCTTAATCTTGCGGAATCTCTATCATCTTGATCTTGGAATCCATTATTCCGTTATACATTTCACAAAATTATTCTGGCTTTAATGATGCATAAAACCTAAGACCTTGACCCCAAATACAAGGCCATTAGTTTCCTAATTATCTTCCTCCGTAATGGAAGTTAATAATTAGAAAGTCATTATATTTTAGGTAAACTACATATTTAGTCTCTATCCTTACATCATATTAAAAATTTTTTATTTAAGAGAAATCTAGAATTTCATTAGAGAAATGATATATCTACAATATTTTTACAACAAATCCTAAGTGACAAGTTATTACTGGTTGTTATTGTTAGGGCAAAAAAATAATCTTAGTGTTAATTTCAAATTTGAACCAATAACAACTAACTATCTGTGATTTTTTGTAAAAATATTATAAAAGTAGCATCTCTCATTTCATTAATCGAGATTGGAATACAACAACAAGCACGGACAAAAAATCAAGACAAGTTTAACATTTCGCCCTATCAGCTAAAAGGAGATGTTGTAGCATTGTTGGCTCTGCACCTTCCCATGTCTGAGATTCTGCAGAACCCTTAGCTAACTATGCCAACTCATGCGCCACACTGTTGTAGTCCCTTTTCATGCGCCACACCATATTTCAAATTGGTCATTAACCTTTCAATTGTGTCAATTTGGTGCCTAACATTTCAACGTCATGTCAATGTAGTCCCTATAGTTATATCTTGGATGAAAATTGCTGACATAACAAACAGCCAAAATAAAATTTTAGTTTATTGTCATATCCACAAAAGCTAATTTTTTATTTTGGCTATTAAACACGTCGTCAATTTTTATCCAAAAGATAATGACAATGAATAAATTGACATGATATTAAAAGGTTAGAGACCAACTTAACACAATTAAAAAGTTATTGATCAAATTGAAATATGATGTATAGAATAGATACTAGATATGTAGTTTACCCTTATATTTTTTATTTTGTCGTGTCAATTGCAATGTTGGATTTAAATCTTTCATCTCCAAATAGTAAAACAACCTCTTAGTCTTTTACTCATAACACAATTGTGTCTGTTTAATTTCCCATTTTGAAACTGTACTTTTTATTAAGTATAGTTTTTTAATTTTTTTTTTTTGATACCTTAAAAAAAAGATTTAAATACTTAAATAAAAAGTAGATTTTGCTTCCTTTTTTTTTTTTTTTTTTTTTTTTTTTTTTGAGAATGAGATTTTTTAATGGATACTTCAATAAGGAAATATAAACCAGCCCCCATCGAGTAGTAGACCAAAGGTGCCGAAATGTACAAGCAGAATCTTTTTTCTTTGTTCTTTTTTTGAGAAGCAGAAAAATCTAATTTAATATATATAATATATACGAATTTAGACGCCACATTAATGGCTCGGAAAAATAAAGCTCAATTTTTAATGTAACTAGTCGCTAACCCGTGCAATGCACAGGAAATGTATTGAGTACAATATATAATTTAATCTTTGTTTATTTTACTACAACACCAAAATTGAATTTGTAAAATAAAATCATATAGCTAAAACATTTGTTAACAGCTATACGTTTCAAACATTTATTAAACTATATTATTATTATTATTATTATTATTATTATTATTATTATTATTGTCAACTTAACAGTATTTTAATATATGATACCAACATGCTTCAAGAAAATGTCCAACACTGAAAACAATTTCAAAAACAAACTCAACTAAACAGTTTGATGAATAAATATATTACAATCTATAATATAAGCCAAGAAATAAACTTTGAAACCAATATGAACAAAATCCACGTCAAACAAAACTATTTCGAACATTAAGAATATGACTCACTAAAGTCATGAAAAACACAGGATTCATTACCAAAAAAAAAAAAAAAAAGCATCTTTAGTCTTTATAGATTTTGCCTAAGTACCCAGATACAATGACACATACTCACACAAAAAGAGACATAAGCACGGACAATTAAAGAAAAAATAAGAAAAACAAAAGAGACGTAAACACGGACAATTAAAGAAAAAATATAGGAAAAAAAAAGTTAGGAATAGAAATATAAGATAAAGATGGGTTACCCTCAAAAAGAATAATCCATGGATATTCATTGAAATCTTCTAGATAATTTCTGATAATAGAAAAAATAAAACCCAAAAGTTATGATGTTAAAACTTCCAAAAGGCCAAAAAAAAAAAAAAAAAAAATCAGAAGATTCAAAGCTTCAAAAGTATTGAAATAAAACAATATATATATATATATATATATATATATAATTACGCAATAGAGAAATACAATAGAAAGAAGGGAATCCATGATTATAGCTTTTCCACTTATGTATTGAACTCCTCTCCTTCTTCGGTCAATGCATCAAGGTTAGGGTTATTTGATTTGTTCAATAAAAATTTGAAGATTTAATTAAAAGATTCAGGCCCAGCAATTAAATAAACAAAACAACAATTGACAAACTTATAAGAAAAAACAACAAATCTATAATTTTTATTGAACAAATCAAATAACCCTAACCTTGATGCATTGACCGAAGAAGGAGAGGAGTCCAATACATAAGTGGAATATGTGAATTGTGAAGCATGAGCCGCCCTCAAAAAAATCTTGAAGAAAAATAAGTTTTAAGGAGAAAATTGTGTTGCGGCAAAAATAAGTTTTTGGGGCTTAGGTTTTCTACGCAAGCAATTCTTAAATAGAAGAGTATAGAGGCGGTGGGAGAGTGTCCTTATTTGGCTAGAAGTCTAATTTGCATTGGAAAAGGAAAACAGTGATAAAGTGGAAAATTTAATTTAATTTAAATTTAATTTAAATATTGTGCTGACGTGGAAAATTGTGGGAGCTTCAAAAGCTTCGGTTTTATATATATATATAGATAAACCAATTGACATATGCATGAATAAATAAACAAAATAACAATCCCAAACAACAATAAAGCACCCACAAGAATACCGAAGTGTTCAAGGAGAGAAAAATCCAAGAACTAGGCCGAAAAAACTGTTCGGAACCTCTAGCATCAAATGATTCACCAAACAAGAATAGTTGCAGAATGTGTCACTTACAAAACCCTCCAAACTAAGTAATGACTATTTATCGAGCTTTCAACTCTTGCTAGCAACTAATTTCTTGTATCATTTCTTTGTGATAGCTCTGAATCTACAAATTGAGCTGCCAGCCAAATGATCAAGTATCCTTGATCACTCCAAGACCTTTTGGAGATTTGGGAGTGTTCACCAATGATTTCGAACACCAGCAAACACTCAAGGACAAAGAAGGCTTTGATGTGTGTAGTGGTTTTAGTCTCCTCTCATGGTAATTGGTAATTAGACAATTGGAGAGGGGAGAAGGCAGAGAGATGAGAAGCATTTTAGCTCTAGAGTTTTAAGGTTCTCTCTAGCCCTTTAATATGTGAATTGGATGTTGAATTTCTTGGGAAATGAGAAACATACAATGAGGCTTAAGCCTGGAATAGCAAAGAAATTTGTAACAAAATTCTCTAAAGTTCTGGCAGATTCATATGACCCACTGAGGGGTGAGTGAGGGGTGAAGTTTCAGTCAAATTGAATTTCTAACTTTTGATTTCATCTCTCTTTTTGATTGACACATTAAGTTCCGTACGACCAAATTTATGCATATACCGACTTCAATTTTCTGCACCTGACCTCAAATTCCTGAAAATGGTTTTTTATGTTTACATCAGTAATAATCCAGCAAAGGGAAGATTGTTCAGAGCGGGCTCAATGGACAATGGGGATGGAATAGTTGTTGGGTGGTTAGCAGCTGCTAAATCAAGTTTGCCTTTAGGTGAAGGATGTATGACTTCTTTACCAATAGTTGAGACCCAATCAAGTGATGTTTTGGCTTATATTTCTACTAATGGAATCTCAATTACAGATAGCCAAATTTTCTTATCCTCCTATTTATTTCATTACAAGTTTAAATTCACAACAGTACATGAATACAATGTAAAAAGGTTAAAATACATTTTTTATCCTTATCCTATACACCATATTTCAATTTGATTCCTAACCTTTCAATTGTATCAATTTGATCCCTAACCTTTCAATACCGTGTTAATTTAGTTCATACTGTTATCTATTGAATGAAAATTGATGATATGTCTAATGAACAAAATAAAAATTAGATTCCATTGATGTGACAATAAACTAAAACTTTATTTTGATCATTTGCCATGTAAGCAATTTTCATCCAAAATATAATGGCATTGACTAAATTGACATGACACTAAAAGATTAGAAACTAAATTGATATAATTGAAAAGTTAGGGACCAAATTAAAATATGGAGTAAATGATAGAGACCAAATATGTAGTTTATCCATGTAAAAATTGAAATTGAAATTACATTCAACTTATCATGGAATTTTGGCAAATAAACTAAATATCATAACAACATAAATAATTGATACGCATGTAGGATTTTTTTATGGAATAAGTAAGTAGGAATTTAATATATAAATAAGCCAGGAAAAGGAAAGAAAATTCCTCAAGAGAACACCTATTATATACATTGGATTGCATAAGGCAAATTATATGACTACCATTTTTTTTTTTTTTTTTTGAGAAACAAACACGCACACATGGGAGAGGGAAATGAGTTCTAACATAAAGGTATACCACAACTTCACTCAAAAGCCATGATAACTTTTAAGAAAGGGTGGGGCAAGTTATAGACTACCATTATTACTTTAGATAAAAAATAAATAAAATAAAAAAAAAAAACCTTTGTTTCTTTGTTTTAATAATTTAAAAGATTGATTTTATATGTGTAAGTTACATGTGTGCGACCCTTTTAGTTTTCCTCAAAGACATCGTGCAATATGCACACTCTTCTATTTCACCTCTCAAATGCTGCATACATACTCTCAATATTTACTTGGAGTCATTTTGAGATATCTAGCTATACTTTAAAGAATTAGGGCAAATTATAACTTACCCACTTGTGGTTTGACCGAAATTTAAATTGTCTACTTGTGATTTAAAATTTGACACTTTATCCACTTGAAGTTAGCTCAATTAGAATTCCGTAACCCACCTCTGATAAAAACAAAGCTAAATATGTAATTTGCTCTACTTTTATGTCTCTCTCCTCCAAAAATACAAAAAAAAACATAAAAATACAAAATCAAAAAGAATCCAGTGGAACACTTGCAACATGAGATTCCAAACTACAACTAGACAACTTAAATTTCAATCAAACCTCAAGTGAGTAAAATATTAAATTTCAAACATAGGTGTGCAACTTAAATTTTATTCAAACCACAGGTGGGTAAATTGTAATTTGCCAAGAGAAATATTGTGAATGGAAGAATATTTTGGTAGAAAACACTTATTTAGGTCATCAAAAAGAAAACATTTATTTAATTTTAGAAATGATCTTTTCAAAAGAAGTTATTAACCTCATAATTTAAAATTATCCATTTCATTTCATGTACATTGAGAATTCCTCGAAAGTTTTATAGGTAAAATCCCCTAATATTTACCAATGATTTTTCTTTTCCAGCAAAAAATAAAAAGCATACATATATATATATACATGAATTTATTCTTGGCATCTTTATTATTCTAAACAATATCCAACCACATTAAAAAAATAATAATAATAATATGACAAGGAAGATAATAGTAACAAAGACTTATAACTGATTAATCAAGCACCACTCATAAACTCATGATTCAGCTCCACACAAGCACACGTCAAAAACTACGCTGGCTGTTAATCAGATAACAATTAACATATGCAAAGTATAATAAGTCTTAATTAAGGTCGGCCTGTCATTCATTCTTTCCCAAGTTCCTACTACAATACTACTACTACTTTAGCATCTTCAAAAAGATGCCATGCATTCAAACTTTAAAGTTCAAATCTCGACGACTGGATGTTTTGTTTGATAGTCAGTCTATGACTGGAAATGAACAGATAGTTTAATAAGTCACATCACTATATCTTTTGGGTCCAGCTCCTCTCCCGTTAGAAACCCTCCCGTTCTCTCCATTTTTTGTATAGATAAAGGACACGTGGCAACTAAATGATCTAATGGTTCAAAAAAAGCCACTTCAAGCTATCCTATTTCTTGCAATCAACTATTCTTCACCTCTCCCTTCTCTCTGCAACATCACCACTGCCGGACCCATTCTCTCCTTGGTTTTTTTTTGAAATGGCACAACAATGAGTGGGTAGGAATGCTTCCGGTGGGATCTCGGTAGCAGCATGATACTTCGTGGAGTGGCTTGACTGGATTGAGGGTAAGTGTTCACTTTATCTAGGTTTCTCTGTCGAAGATGGCATAAATAGTGATTTTGGGTTGAGGGATGGGTAACCTGTGTGTTGTGATTTCCGATGTGAGTAATTTCTTTGTGGTGTCAATGGTAACAGAAGGATATGGCAATGGCTATGAAGATGGGATTACGACAGAGAAGTAATTTTTCTGTTTTTGTTTTGTATTTGTTTTGTGGGTTTCTGATGGGTAGAAGTGTTAAGAATATGAATCCTAGTAAATCACCATTTGTTGAAGCTATTGAAGATAAAGTTAGGGAAAAAAATAAAGTCGCACATAACATCAGATAACTAGAGTTTATCCCTTTTTGTTGTAATCTTTTTATTTTTCAAATGTTTGTAATTATCCTTATAAATGAAATCCATATGGAAGCCTGGAGATTGATTTGGCTACTAGCTTTCTATACACTCTGTTTTTCAAACTAGAAGAACACTAGGCAGGGAATGATTTTATTTTATTTTTTTTAGAACCCAATTTACTGCTGCTTGGGTATTTTTGCTTCTTAGGATGCAAAATGGTGAAAATATTAAATATTTCATCATTCATTTTCATATTTTGACAGTAAAAGTTAGCCAAATGGGTTGAATTTCTGTTAAATTTTCTGGCTGTGATTATAACAAGTCTTCAGTTTTTTAAAGTGGTATTAAACCTTTATACCTGCATTCTTATAGTAAAAAAAAGGTTCTTTTTGTTGATTTCTTTGAAAAGCTCAAGTTCATAAGTGATGAAGTTTGAGACGATGATGACATTGATGAGTTTGTTAAAAAACAAGGAGAGAATGGGTCCGGCAGTGGTGATGTTTCAGAGAATAGAGGGAGGCGAAGGGTAGAAGATTGTAGAACTAAAGATAGTTTGAGTTGGCTTTTTTTGAACCATTCGATCATTTAATTGCTACGTGTCTTTTATCTATACAAAAAAGGGAGAGAACGGGAGGGTTTCTAACGGGAGAGGAGCCTGACCCATATCTTTTAGTCTAGTAAAATTCACCGGAATCGGCTGCCACAACATCCACTACATAGCTGAAGAATAAATATATGAGACACTGATTTCATAATTTATTAAGGGTCTGGTTAATGTGTGTCCTTAACACACATTAAACTTTTTATTTTTGGAAGCATTTTTTTGAGAATTGAAAAAATTATCATTACTTTTTTAATTCTTGAGAAATTTTTTCTCAAAAATGAAAATTAATGTGTGTCCTAAGGGCACAAATTAGTAAAATCCATTTATTAACTTGTATAATATTTGTATAATATTAGTAGTGAATTTTTTTTTTTTTTTTATCACTATTGATTACAAAAATCTATTACTTTTTTAATTGAGTTAAAAAAATGATCGCATGCACTTCATTTCTTCCTTGTAGAAAAAAAAAAAAAAAAAAAAAAAAAAAAAAAAAAAAAAAAAAGCTTTAACACAAATCTTATTCAGCACAAAAAAAAAAATATACACAAATGACCCACTAGCCTCAGCCTTAATAATTGTGGTTTGGCCAAAACAAAAAAGTTCTGTCTCCCTCTCTCTCTCCAAATGTTTGTCCTTTGATCATGCCGTGAACTGCATTATAATGCGGAGGAATTAATTAGTTAACTTAAGATTCGCACCAAATATTCAAGATGCAACAACTCCATGTGTCATGGCACTAAAACTTCTTATTGAAAACCCCCCAAAGTTATGTTAGGGCAGTGTAAAAAAGGGAACACTGAATAGACCGATCGGAACCAACAAAAAAAGATGGTCACCTTCATCGATCATGGCCCATCTCTTCAACCTCTGATTCGCTGGGTCCCTTGATCTCTAGGCTTCTTCACCTTTGTGTCCACTGTCCCCACTCTTCTAAGCATGTAAGATTTGTCTCTTTTTTATTTATTTGTTTTTAAGGTTCTGATTCTCTGATAAAGCAAAGTTGGTATTATTGAATTTGAGTTGTAACAATTCTTTGGCACCAATTTATTTTGACATTCCATTGTAATCAACGCAATGATATGGTGTGATTATTGAAAGAATTTCAGTTTTTTTTTTTTTTTTTTTGGGGGGGGGGGGGGGGTGTGGAATCGTTAAGATTTTGTTTTCATTTATATATATAATTCTTGAATTTTGAGTGTCTGATATAATTTTCATCAAATAAAAGTTTGTTGCAAAAATATTGAAATTTCATTGATTTTTTGTTTTATATTTTAATAAATAGAAGGGAAAAAAAACTTTTTTTCTTTTTATAAATTATTATAAATTTTAGTGACTTATTTTTCTTCTGCTTGCTCTACCACACAATCTTTTTCTTTTGGGCCAATTGCAACTTACTGACCTTTGATTTGGTCGAAATTTAAGTTACCTAACCATAATTTGAAATTTAACACTTTATCTATTTGAAGTTAGGATTCCATAATCCACTTTTATTAAAAATGGGACTATATATATAATTTTGCTCCCATTTTATGTCTCTCTCTTCTCAAAACATAAAAAACATAAAAGAACAAGGTAAAACGAGATCAAAGAGTGAGGGTTTAGTAAAAATTAAGAACAGACATTAGTCGCATTTTTAATATTTCCCTTTGCTTCTTAGTGGACTTTACTTACCTAAAATTAGCTCAATTAGGATTCCATAATCCACTTTTATTAAAAATGGGGCTATATATATAATTTTGCACCCATTTTATGTCTCTCTCTACTCAAAACATAAAAAACATAAAAGAACAAGGTAAAACAAGATCAAAGAGTGAGGGTTTAGTAAAAATTAAGAATAGACATTAGTCTCATTTTTAATATTTCTCTTTGCTTCTTAGTGGACTTTAAATGCATATAGACACCATAGTATAATAATGGAGCCTATAAAGATCCAAACACATATGCTCATTTGGAAGGCTCCAAATTTGGGCACACCTGAATTTTTAACCACATTCCAAAATTACGGAAATGTGTTGGGATAGAATTGATACCCCACAGTCCACATGAAGCTCTTGAAGAAAGCTGCCTTTCAATCTCTACTTTACCCATATGTGTTTTGATTTCAGAGTTTTTGTTCTATTCCATAACGTGGTGTTCAATGATTTGAGGCACCCCTTTTTTTCTCACTTTCTTTTCCTTTTCTTTTCTTTTTGTTTTAGTCATAGACTCAATAGGCAAAATGCATTGTATAGTTTTATCTAATCGAGTGGGTTCAATTCCATTCAGGTCTTATAGAATTCAGAAGGTAGCTCTTGTGCTTAATTTTTACTAAATCCTCACTTTTTGATCTTGTTTTTCTTTGTTCTTTTTTTAGAGACATAAAATGAAAGCAAAATTACATATTTAGCCCAATTTTTAACAGAAGTAGGTTACAAAATCCTAACCATGGATAAACAACTTAAATTTTGGTCAAATCACAGATGTGTAAATTGTAACAAGCCCGTTTCTTTTTGTTCCCAGACAAACATCACTCTTTTTTCACGTTCTTCTCTTTATAAAGCACAAACACAACTTTATAATGTAGATAGATAAAGAAGCACAAACCAACTCACACGACTCCCTAAGTTGAAATAGGAGGACTTACTTGAGGCTTGTTGGCGAAGCCTCTTTCACAAGCTCATTAGAGAGCTTTGAGTTCAGAATGGGCTCGACTTTGGTGCCACTTGCACCCAACGAAAATCAGCTTTAGAAGGAACAAAAGCTTTTTTCCTTGTCCTTTTTAGACACTCAGATTCCCTCAGGATCATCCTAAAAGTTTTAATAATTGTACTTGTTCTGTCAAATTAAATCTTATCTGCAGATGGGTTACTTTTATGGTTTTGTTGTGGACCTGTGGTTATGTATTCTTGAAAGAATCAAGTTCATGTTTTAATAAAAGATCAAAATCTTTGGTCATTTCATTCTGATTGATTTATTGATGGAGACGATTTCAAGGCGTTGGTAGTTGGGTTTTGGTTGGTGGAGCTTTTGGTACTCTTGTGTCACAGCTCGTCGTCTCTTTAGAAACAGAGAGAAGATTCTTGAACCATCTCAATCTGGAAAGTTGAAAGACAAACAAAAGCTCTCAGGCTCTTAGATGAGCTTATGGTATTTCTTTCACTGACACTGTGATCGTTGATATGGCACATACAGTTTCAAAGCACATATACCCATCAGCTGAGAATTCAAGATAAACGCAAATTCACATTATCAAAGATGTAAATATGTAAACCATACAACATACTTAGGTGCATAAATAGCCCATGGAATTTTAGAAATCCTTACCACCCAAGCAAAGACTTTTGAAATTTATAGATTTGAAATCCAAACGCAACAACTACTAAACAAAATTCTCATCTGCTAGTGCTAGTTCTTAGATAAAGAAAAGGTGTACACACATTTTTTCATCGGGCTAGGGGATGGAAGTACCCCTGTTAGACACAAAGGGAGGTAGAGGACTCTTCTGCGGCGATGGAGCAGTGTTGACAGAGGGAGGCAGAGGACTCATCTGTGGTGTGCCTAGCAATGGAGCAGGGTTGTGACTCGTTGTAGTTGAAGGTGGGATGATAGGAGTGCTCGGATTGGGTGGAGAAACATGATAAGCTTCATGCAGCATAGAGGGATGTGGAGGATTCTTTGTTTGTGTCATTGCTGAACTGGGAATGTAGGTGCCTGGACTGGGTGCTGATGGAGGCACCGGAACATGAGGAGCCCAATCCAATCCACCTAGTAAAGAAGAGACATTAATTTGATCACCAGCTGAGGCCTTTTGGCTGAAAGGATTGGGTGGAGAAACATGATAAGCATTATGCAGCATAGAGGGATGTGGAGGATTCTTTCTTTGTCTCATAGCTGAACTGGGAATATAGGTGCCTGGACTGGGTGCTGATGGAGGCACCGGAACACGAGGAGCCCAATCCAGTCCACCTAGCAAAGAGGAGACATTAATTTGATCACCGGCTAAGGCCTTTTGGCTGAGAGGATTGGGCACTGGCACAAATGTTGGAGGGACTTGGTCTTGGTTTCTCTTCATTGGAATTTGGAGGATTTTTCTTGCCTCATAAGAAGGCAAGCTAGTAAGCAAAAGTGCCACTGCGGCTAGGAGAAGCATTTTTAGAAAAAGAGAAGGTGACATATTTAGAAGCAAAGAGAAAGAGGGTTCTGAAATTTTTGATGATCAATGTGAGAGAGAATCTGGTTTTATTTATACAAGAAAAATTTTACATTGGTTAAAAGATCCATCTTTTAACCAAACCAATTACACTGAAGTTTGTTTACACATTAACACAGTTTTAAGTAATTTCGTGGGCAGACACAGTGTTAAGCAACCTTTTTTACTTTTGAGTGGTCGAACGCAAGAGGAGGAGTTCATTTTGTCCCCCGGCTTATTATGCCAGATTTTAAACTCTTATGGAATGGCGTTTTCATGTTATATTAGTTGAATTCTACTTTTAATTGAAGCCCTGCCAAACGAGCAACTAGTCTATCAATCGGTCATCCCTGAAAAGTGAACGTGGCTAATGATGGCTCTCTCTCTTATTGCTTTCATTCCAGAATTATTTTTATTATTATTTTTTTTATATAAGAATTTGCTGATTACTTCCTTTAACTTAGGTCAATTGATTACATCACAAAATTTTTCTTTGTGCATTTTTACACTACAATGCAACTGATATTACCCCAATCCATTAATTATAAATAACTACCCATGTTTTGGTACTAAAAGTTATTTTTAGTAGGATTTATATTTTTGTCCTAGGGAGTTTATCACTGGATTGCAACTTCAGAAACATGTTTTATATCTCTAATATCATTGGCAAGAGGGACCGACCTCATTGAATGCCTTTTTCTTGGGAAAACTCAAAAACCTCAAAATTAAGCACAATCACAATTAGCAATTTACCACCGCACTCCCTTGGTGCGATGGTCACTCCACAAGTATAAGTGCTTGTGGAGTGTGGAGGGCAAGGGTCGGGGTTCAAGTCTCCAGGAGGGAGCTTCACACACATATACACTTAGATTAGGCTAGAGTAGAATTCTATCTTGTATCAAAAAAAAAAAAAAAAAAAAACAATTAGCAATTTAGCATTGCCCTGATTTAATAACTATTAGGAAATAAAAAGAAGGAAAACAAAAGGGAAAAGTTTCAAAATTCATTAAAAGAGATAGTTATTAAGACATACACTCTCTCTACATGAATGTTTTGTTTGTTTTTTTGTCAAAACCTTGAAAAAGTATGTATGTAAAGTTTGTAAACCCCTTTTAAAAAATGACCCTTGAAATCTTTCTTCTTTTAATTTTTCAAGTAGATAATTCCATTCAAGCCACCAAGGGGCAAACCTAAAAAAAACCCATGTCGTGCCCCACATCACAAGTCACAACAAAATCACCAAGCATGATTCTTTGAGATGGAAATCATTCCAACAAGATTACACAAAACTACCCACAGCCAAATAAGTAGGAGAGAGAATGTTGCATATATAGGTCAAAGCTCAAAACCTAGAAAAAACCAAAATAAACAAAACAAAAAAGGACCCGCCAACAGATTCTGCGTTCCCAAACGAACAACTAGTCCATCAATTGGTCATGTTTGGTTCAGTATGAATTTCTATGACAACCTTTTTCTATGCTGAGAATTGAGAATATTATATATATGACATTTTAATGAAAACATCTTCAATTCGTTTGCTCTATCTACTGTTCTACTCCAGCACCAATTATAGTCACAATTCGATCTACTTAAGGTACCGAGGGTACTGAAAAACCAAAGCGTTGGAATCAATATTTCTACTTTGCAAGTGAGTATTTGGACTAATTATAATAATTCTCCTATCCAGTTGTCTCCTGACCTATGCGAGCATGTCAAATTTACCAAACTTATTTTCTTCTTGTGAATATTATTCCCTTCTTTTTAAAAGTACGTTATTCATCTTTTTAAAAGTAATTCAGCATTCCCTTCTTTCTAAATCCATCTCTTAATTTTTATGATATCCATAATAATTAATTACAGCCATATTAACCAAATATATTAATTTATATCAATTATCACTCCTTGGACTTTTGTCTCTCTTGTAAAAATAATCATAGTAAAGGAGTAGGGCTTCGACAAAGTGGTCAGTGGTGGTCCCTTTTAATGCACTTACACTTACAGTCTTACACGTAACATCTCACGTTGCTTGCATGTTCTTTATTGGGTAATGAGTTCCTCGTCTACTTTATCCATGAATACATAAAGACAATGTGTTGTTTCTTCTGTGGGTTTGTATCAATTTATTTAATATATATTTTATTTTTGTCTGTGTAATTTACTTCTTCATTTTTTGCTTTCATAATTGCATCAATGATCGTTGCTGTTGTATGGCAGTATACCTTCACGAAAAGGTGCATGAAGCAGAATCTTATCCAGGCTAAGTGTATACTTTTAAACTATCAAATTGAATTCATTTGAGGAAATACTAAGCAATTTTTTTTAAAAAGTTTTTTATGTTGATTTTTTTTTTTTTTTTTGGGAGTGTGTTGATAATTCGATCAACTCTTATTTGATGTTCTTATATGTGGAGCAAGGCTTATCATTTCAACTTATTTTCATATTTAAGGCAAGACACAGTATTTTGTAATATTTTGTGCATTAATTAGAAAGGTTGAATGAACAAAAATTAAATTAATATACATGAGAAATTGTGTCACATGATAGAATTAGAATTTGAGATCGATCACGTGGTTGCTGTCAAACAAGATAATTGTGATGATTAAAAGACAAAATAGGATAGTAGCGATCCATATTGTTTGGTATTTGTTGTTCTTGGTCTCGTATTTTTGAGCAAGCTATGTTATTATAAAGAAATGAAGCTCATGGTCTCGTGTTCTAAAAGACTCATTTGATATTTTGAACTATTATATGAAATGTATTTGTAAATTATATGACTAGATCTTTGATTCTATAAATGAGGGTCTTCTGCCATGAGCTACCTTTATAAATTGATCTTGAAGACTATAGAAAAAAATAATAAAGCTTCATGTAATCATGTTGTTCCTTATTAACCATCTCAATTAATTCTGGTCATATGGATTTTTTATTTTTTTTATGTATGCAGATGCATAAGTTGGTTAACTTGGTTTGTCTTAAAAAGTGTTTCTGTATATGATTAAAATAAGTTTTGGACCTTTGGTACACAATATACAATATGCATTCATATAATATTTGTTGTTTGCGCCCTATAGTTAATTTTTGAAAAAAAAATTTAGGGTCAAGTTATAGCATTCTAGTCAAGAGCCTTGCAATTCAACTTGTCGATACTTTCTAGTATATCCATGATATTCATAGTTCAAATCTTCATTCTACTATTATAACTATCAAATCAAATATATATATATATATATATATGAGATGGGTTCAAGTTACACCTGGTGTAACTCTTGTGAAGTTACACCTGGTGTAACTCTTGTGAAGTTACACTTTTTTTTCACTGTAGATTTGTAAGTGATCTAACGGCTAAAAAAATATCATTAAATGCTATTGCTTTCCATCTCATTCATAATTAATACTAGTATTTTTTTTCTCTGTCCTTATTTATTGTTTTTTGCTTGATAATACTCCACTACTACCTCATTGTGGAAACCAAAAATTGTTTTTTTTACCCCGTTTTTCTGTTTATCACTTTTTGATGGGTATATCCTATTAAGAGAAAATTAGGGTTTCTTTAGAACTTCATAATTTTTTAGGGAGATTGTTGGGAATATATGTTATATTAACTACTTAGTTGGTCTTATCAAAAAAAAAAAAAAAAAAAAAAAAAAAAAAACAACAACAACAACAACAACAACAACAACAACCTACTTAGTTGGAGGCTCCCCAAGGTGTTATCTCTCCAACATAAATAGAAAATAACTTCATACTTTACATTGACTAATGAGTAGGCATGCAAGAAAATAGTAGCTCAATATTGGGATCCCAAAGCAATACCTTACTTTCTTTTCCTTTTTCTTTTTCTTTTTCTTTTTTAATATTAAAAAAAAAATCTACTCTAACCTAATATAAGTGTATATGTGTGTATAAAGCTCTCTCCTAGAAACTTGAATCCTGACTCTTATCCCCTCACACCTCACAAGGACTTATAATTATGGAGTAACGATCACGCCAAGGGTACGCAGTGGTAACAATACCTTACTTAGATGAAGACAAAAAATTACACAACATGCAAGCCATATTTTGTTAACTTAGAAATATACAAAATTACAAAGTGAAGAACAGATCGTGGTAAATAGATGATGAAATATTTATTCCTTAGGAGCTATATGAATTACAATATCATTATTTTGTGTTTTTAAGTTACACCAATAAATTTAATGCAAATAATTAATATCCATGCTAATCTTAATCTTGCGGAATCTCTATCATCTTGATCTTGGAATCCATTATTCCGTTATACATTTCACAAAATTATTATGGCTTTAATAATGCATAAAACCTAAGACCTTGACCCCAAATACAAGGCCATTAGTTTCCTAATTATCTTCCTCTGTAATGGAAGTTAATAATTAGAAAGTCATTATATTTTGGATAAACTACATATTTGGTCCTTATCCTTTATACCATATTTCAATTCAGTCATTAACCTTTTAATTGTGTCAATTTGGTGCATAACATTTCGGTGTCATGTCAATGTAGTCTCTATTGTTATATCTTGGATGAAAATTGCTGACATAACAAACAGCCAAAATAAAATTTTAGTTTATTGTCACATCCACAAAAGCTAATTTTTTTATTTTAACTATTAGACACGTTGTCAATTTTTATTCAAAAGATAATGACAATGACTAAATTAACATGATATTAAAAGGTTAGGAACCAACTTAACACAATTAAAAAGTTATTGATTAAATTGAAATATGATGTATAAAATAGGGACTAAATATATAGTTTACCCTTATATTTTTTATTTTGTCACGTCAATTGCAATGTCGGATTTAAATCTTTCATCTCGAAATAGTAAAACATCCTCTTAGTATTTTACTCATATCACAATTGTGTCTGTTTAATTTCCCATTTAGAAACTGTACTTTTTATTAAGTATAGTTTTTTTTTTTTTTTTTGATATCTTAAAAAAAAAAATTTTAAAAACTATACTTAATAAAAAGTAGATTTTTCTATTGTTGGTATATTTCTTTTTTCTCCGTAAATTTTGGTTAAGAAAGAGTCTTTTAAAGAATATAAAAAGACAATGGTTGCACACTTGCACGACAATGTCTGTTTGTAGATTTTGTTATTGTTGGTATATTTCTCTTTTCTTTGTAAATTTTGGTTAAGAAAGTCTTTTTAAAGAATATAAAAAGATTTTCCTTCTTTCCACGATTCTCTCACAGCAAAAGTCATGATTTATGAGCCATGGGCTGTAAGTACTTATTAGTGGGTCCCTAACTCGCTATCCACCACATATGCACTAATTATATTTGTGTCAATAAAGCGCGGTATGTAGACCTTTTTTTTTTTTTTTTTTGTAATGGATACTTCAATAAGGAAATATAAACCAGCCCCCATCAAGTAGTAGACCAAAGGTGCCGAAATCTACTAGCAGAATCTTTTTTTCTTTTCTTTTTTTTTTCTTTTTTTGAGAAACAGAAAATTCTAATTTAATAAAATCGAATTTAGATACCACATTAATGGCTTAGAAAAATTAAGCTCAATTGTTAATGTAATTGACCAATTGACATATGCATGGATAAATAAACAAAATAACAATCCCAAACAACAATAAAGCACCCACAAGAATACCGAAGTGTTTAAGAAGAGAAAAATCCGAGAACTAGGCTGAAAAAACTATTTGGAACCTCTAGCATCAAACGATTCACCAAACAATAATAGTTGCAAAATGTGTCACTTACAAAACCCTCCAAACTAAGTAATGACTATTTATTGAGTTTTCAACTCTTGCTAGCAACTAATTCCTTGTATCATTTCTTCGTGATAGCTCTGAATCTACAAGTTGAGCTGCCAACCGCATGATCAAGTATCCTTGATCACTCCGAGACCTTTTGGATTTGGGAGTGTTCACCAATGATTTCGAACACCAGCAAACACTCAAGAACAAAGAAGGCTTTGATGCATGTAGTGGTTTTAGTCTCCTCTCTTTGTAATTGGTAATTGGACAATTGGAGGGGAGAAGGCAGAGAGATGAGAAGCATTTTAGCTCTAGAGTTTTAAGGTTCTCTCTAGCCCTTTAATGTGGGAATTGGATGTTGAATTTCTTGGGAAATGAGAAAAATACAATGAGGCTAAAGTCTGGAATGGCAAAGAAATTCGTAACAAAATTCTCTAAAGTTCTGGCAGATTCATATGACCCACTGAGAGGTGAGTGAGGGGTGAAGTTTCAGTCAAATTGAATTTCTAACTTTTGATTTCATCTCTCTTTTTGATTGACACATTAAGTTCCGTACGACCAAATTTATGCATATACCGACTTCAATTTTCTGCACCTGACCTCAAATTCCTGAAAATGGTTTTTTATGATTACATTAGTAATAATCCAGCAAAGGGAAGATTGTTCAGAGCGGGCTCAATGGACAATGGGGATGGAATAGTTGTTGGGTGGTTAGCAGCTGCTAAATCAAGTTTGCATTTAGGTGAAGGATGTATGACTTCTTTACCAATAGTTGAGACCCAATCAAGTGATGTTTTGGCTTATATTTCTACTAATGGAATCTCAATTATAGATAGCCAAATTTTCTTATCCTCCCATTTATTCCATTACAAGTTTAAATTCACAACAGTACATGAATACAATGTAAAAAGGTTAAAATACATTTTTGATCCTTATCTTATACACCATATTTCAATTTGATTCCTAACCTTTCAATTATATCAATTTGATCCCTAACTTTTCAATACTATGTTAATTTAGTCCATACTGTTATCTATTGAATGAAAATTGATGATACGTCTAATGAACAAAATAAAAATTAGATTCCATTGATGTGACAATAAACTAAAACTTTATTTTGATCATTTGCCATGTAAGCAATTTTCATCCAAAATATAATGGCATTGACTAAATTGACATGACACTAAAAGATTAGAAACTAAATTGATATAATTGAAAAGTTTGGAATCAAATTAAAATATGGAGTAAATGATAAAGACCAAATATGTAGTTTATCCATGTAAAAATTGAAATTGAAATTACATTCAACTTGTCATGGAATTTTGGCCAATAAGCTAAATATCATAACAACATAAATAATTGATACGCATGTAGGATTTTTTTATGGAATAAGTAAGTAGGAATTTAATATATAAACAAGCCAGGAAAAGGAAAGAAAATTCCTCAAGAGAACACCTATTATATACATTGGATTGCATAAGCCAAATTATATGACTACCATTTTTTTTTTCATTTTTTGAGAAACAAACACACACACATGGGAGAGGGAAATGAGTTCTAACATAAAGGTATACCACAACTCCACTCAAAGGCCATGATAACTTTTAAGAAAGGATGGGGCAAATTATAGACTACCATTATTACTTTAGATATTAAAAAAAAAAAAAAAAAACCTTTTTTTTTAAAGTGAACTCAGATTTCATTCAAACATTAACAAAGCAGGAATCAAAGTACAACGCATCTTGAGTAGGTGGTGGGGACTCTTCCAACCAAACCTGTTCATCAACTACTTGTCTAGCATATTTGGCCAATGAATGGGCAACAGAATTAGCCGTTCGTTTTACATTACTAACCGACCAAACTCTAAAGCTTGCTGCCAGACAGTGGATATCCCCATATATATGACCCAGGCGTGAGTTATTCGCACCTGTCAATTGAATGGACCGCATCACACCAACATTATCTCCCTCCAGAACCACTTCCGAAAAGCCCACATCCAATGCAAACTCCAATGCCTTACGCCCTGCCAACACCTCAGCCTCCTCACTGTCCATCACCGGTGGCCCTCTAGCAGACAAGGCCGCCATGACTTCTCCCTTGTCATTCCGGATGACCACACCAACACCGGAAACCTTGATATCAGCAAACACCGCCGCATCGAAGTTTATTTTGTATTGAGACCCAGTCGGTGGCTTCCATGTCTGCACAGGCACAGTCCGATTCGGTATAGCAAGCTGGACTTGAGACTCTCTATACTCCTCCAACAGGTCCATAGCTCGTTGTACCAATCTGTTTGGGTCCTGTAAGGTTCCTTCGTGAACAATGGTGTTTCGCTGGTTCCATATAACCCAGCACAGCACAAGAAAAAGTTACATCTCTTCGTTCGTCAACTTTAGTATCATCTCCTCCATCAACTTGATAAAATTGTCTTGACCACTTCCACACTTCTGCAACCTAGTCTGACTTCCAGCCCAAACATCTCTAGCCACCGCACAATCCCATAATGTATGTAACACCGACTCTGAGTCTTGCTTGCAAAGTTGACAGATGTCATCCCTTAGAATTTGGCGCTTGGCCAGATTTACTCTTGTTGGTAGTATTTCATGACTTGCTCTCCACCCAAAAATTTTAACTTTGTTTGGTATACGCAGCTTCCACAACTTTGCCCAAATGAGGCTATTGGTATTCGACGTCGAGCATTCTTCAAAACCAGGCTTTTCCTTTTGCACCATCCTGGCAGTGTGGTAGCCTGACCGAACCGAGTACTCCCCATCCTTATTAGGCATCCATACTATGGTATCCGAAAGGTGTCGTTTGCTCAAGGGAATGCAATAGATAGCTTCTGCTTCCTCCCTATGGAACATGCTGCCAATTTTCTCCCTGTCCCATCCATGGCAAGTCCAGTCCATTAGATCACAAACCCGCAGCTCCCTGTCCACCTCACCAGGTATATGTAATATCCTATTCGTAGGATAGTTCGGAATCCACTTGTCCTGCAACGCCCATATAGACGATCCATCCCCCACCCACCAACAACAACCTTTCTTCAAGATCGGTTGGGCTGCAATACGGCTTTTCCAAACATAAGAACTATTTGGCACATCCTTTGCCTCCAAAAAGCTGCAACGTGGGAAATACTTCGCCTTAAAGCAGCCATATAACAGTGAATCTTTTTCCTGTAAAAGACGCCACCCTTGTTTGGCTAACATAGCTAAGTTGAACAGTCTTATGTCGCGAAATCCCATCCCTCCTTCCTTCTTTGGTTGGCATAAAACCCTCCAACTCTTCCAATGGATTTTTTTCTCATCACCCATCTGTCCCCACCAAAACCTTGCACACAAGGCGTTAAGCTCATCACATAGCTTCACCGGTAACTGGAAGACCCCCATAGTATATGTCGGAATGGATTGTGCCACTGCTTTTATAAGAACCTTAGTTTCTTTGTTTTAATAATTTAAAAGATTGATTTTATATGTGTAAGTTACATGTGTGCGACCCTTTTGGTCTTCCTCAAAGACCTCGTGCAATATGCACACTCTTCTATTCCACCTCTCAAATGCTGCATACATACTCTCAATATTTACCTGGAGTCATTTTGAGATATCTAGCTATACTTTAAAGAAATAGGGCAAATTATAACTTACCCACTTGTGGTTTGACCGAAATTTAAGTTGTCTACTTGTGATTTGTAATTTGACACTTTACCCACTTGAAGTTAGCTCAATTAGAGTTCCATAACCCACCTCTGATAAAAACAAAGCTAAATATGTAATTTTCTCTACTTTTATGTCTCTCTCCTCCAAAAATACAAAAAAACATAAAAATACAAAATCAAAAAGAATCCAGTGGAACACTTGCAACATGGGATTTCAAACTACAAC
Organism: Quercus robur; assembly: GCF_932294415.1. Lineage (NCBI taxonomy): Eukaryota > Viridiplantae > Streptophyta > Magnoliopsida > Fagales > Fagaceae > Quercus > Quercus robur. The sequence goes on along the minus strand of NC_065543.1, from coordinate 12,491,932 downwards.
TAGACAACTTAAATTTCAATCAGACCTCATGTGAGTAAAGTATTAAGTTTCAAACATAGGTGTGCAACTTAAATTTTATTCAAACCACGGGTGGGTAAATTGTAATTTGCCAAAAGAAATATTGTGGATGGAAGAATATTTTGGTAGAAAACACTTATTTGGGCCATCAAAAAGAAAACATTTATTTAATTTTAGAAATGATCTTTTCAAAAGAAGTTATTTTCGAAAACAAACATCCTACCTAAAAGATTTCTATTGTATTTTACGTTTTTGAAAGTTATTTATTGTTTCTTTGAATTTTGTTATCTTGGACCTTAACTCATATCTGATTAAGAATTGGCAATGAAAAACTGAGATGAATTCTTTCTCTTCCTCCTCCAGCTGTCCAACCCCCAACTGGGTTTGGGGGGACACTTGTTCCATCATCCTTTTGCACTACTATTTCTTCATCATGAAAGAGGACTTTTGAGGGTGTCTCTATTATTTAAGCCAGTCATTCAGCATTTAATGTGGCTAACATTAGGTGAGGGGTCTCATTAATGAGGAGGTAATTTCTTCATTGGGTTCTGTGTTTTCTTTGTCGTGTCCCTTAGGGTGAGCTTGGAAGGTGGGAGATCTCGGTCTAGGAAGGGAGGGGTTATCTGAGATTCCTTCATCACCTCGGGGTGGAGGTTCTATCCAAGATATCTTCTTTTTATAAAGAAAATCAACTTTGATTCTTGAATAATCCACATCACTTCTACTTCAATTGTAACAAAAAATTCCCTTTTTATGTGGAAAAGGCCTGTATCAATAATTATGATTTTACGTATGGACAATTCCTCAATATCTTGTTCATTCACCACAAAATATTTTCTTTGCGCGGCAGTAAAAAAAAAAAAAAAAACAAGCTTTTTTTGGAGAGAGACACTATTTCACCAATTGAGTTACAGGTATATAACATATTCATATCTAACGATTTTCCACAAAGTGGTGACGAAAGAAGATATAACTTGTACAAATCTTTCCATTTTCCAATTCGAATCGATCCATTCGTTTGTAGAGCTATTTACTCCCTCCACCCCCACGCTTATCAAGAGTCACATACTCAACATTGCTTCTCCAAGTCTTTTGAATTCTATCATCGTGCTCATGTGTTGTAGTTGTAGTGGTAGTGCTAAGCCAAAAAAATAAAAAAACCCTTTTTTTTTCCTTTAATAATCAAGTGAATTTCATTGAAAGATGGTGAGAACAGCAACACCGTACAGAGAAAGCTGACAAAACCGAAGACACAAGTCGCACAATACATCACAAACAATTCCATACCTAAACAGAATGGCCATCGATTGGCCTACATGACAATAAACTTACATTGAAACCCCCACTACAACAAATCTCTCTGTTTTCATCAGAACAAGGATACACATTTTTTAACTCAATTCTAGCTCGCTCTTGCTTCCTAATGGCAGCAATTGCCTGATCCTCAGGTAACATATAATCCTTTCTGGGGAGAAACCTAAAATCCCTTGCCTTTCTCATTCAAAATCAAGCACTCGACAGAAACATTACCTAGAAATTGGTGTGGATCAATTCCATTTCTCAAACCAACTTATTAGCAACAATGACCAAAATGCGCATGTTACAGCACCACCACGTCTTATTGCTTATTTGCTCATACAAACATTACCTAGAAACATTTCTCACACACACACGCATATATTTTATCAAGTATCAGATCAATGCTATGAACATGAAGGTTGTCCTCAAGTCTAGTTTTTTCCAATGCCAACTAGAGCCTACATACAATTTTGAGGTGCAGGAAAGGAATCCAAAATCAAACACCAAGTGAACTGATTGCTTTTGCTACCCATCTTCCTAAGTTCGTACACCACCATCAACCCAAATGCTGGTTATTTGGGTTATGAAAAGGCTATCCTTGCATCAAATCAAACATGACTGCAAATACCTCAACTTCCAAAGAGTAAAATGTATAACTATGTGTGTTAACATTGCCAAATACTGGCCAGCAAGACAATCTTCAGATTGCAACATTTTGTATTATGTTCCTAGCTACAATATAACTAAGAATTTGATTTTAGTACACCAAATGGATGTTCATGCATTAGATTGATCTCAAAATACTAAGCTTCTTTAAGAAATAATGCATAGTACCTAGGTTAACTTTTGACATCTATAAAACCAGTGAAACAGTAATTTGGTCAATAGATATTAAAATGTTATTATCTTTATGCCATGACAGTATTTGTGTTGAATCATCTCTATTGAGCATTGTCTAAGGCTCAAACTTGTCGGCAAGTAGCGCACTTGTCACTGTTTTTCTTATTCAAATCTTTGATTTGAAAAAAAAAAAAAAACACTATACAAATGTCTTATAGAGTTATAGGTGAGAGTTTGGTCCTCTCGTCACTTATTTTTGGCTTTGCTATTAGCTTAGAACTAAGGCAACTGCAATATTGACTAGCTTCCCCTACTAATAATAAGTTTTATAACATCAGATAACAACCCCATTGTTTTTCAAAAATATTAAGGCTTCTCTGATTGCCAGGCAAATTGCTACCCTTGTATTTGTTACATACTAGCTGAAGATACCTTGGAGGGGGATATTATGACACTGAAACCTGGATTACATAACAGCTGAATATACTATGCGGCCAGATTGATGTGGTTTGGAGGAAGATGGTGTTCATACCTGATGTGATGCAATTTAACTCAGCTTAATTCTTTGAATTTCTGGTTGCCCCCCCTGCTGGTTTTCTACCACAAAATGATGAGGAATTTCTTCTGTTTGAAGCTCTTGTTGAGGTCCTTGTGGATCACCTCTAGATAGCTAGAAATTTAGCCTTGCATGAAGGAAGACAGCTGAACCCTAATTTAACTCTCCATAGAAACAAGTGCTAACTCCAAGAACATCTGAAAGTCAAATACCCTGAATCCAGAGTGGACAATCCACAACAAATTGTGTCAGTCTCTGAAATGCCTATATTGCCATGAAAATTTCAGGCATCAAAAGGGTAAAAGATATCCATAAAAATCTCCACACAGATGAGGTAATTAGTTTTGTTCTATATTATAAACTAGTCGCGAACCCGCGCGTTACGCGTAATAATTATTTTTATGGTGGTTTTAATAAAAATGATTTAAACTAATTTAATAAAGAGTAGTGTATTTTATAATCATATTTTTATTTATTATAGGAACAATCATAAATGTAATATAAGAACAATCATAAATCATAAATATAAATTTTGTCATACCAAAATGGAAACAATACAATTTTTCTCAGAAATTCAAAAGGCAAGTTAAAGAAAATATTCATTTTTTAATAAAAGTTATTTATAAAATTTTGTGAGTCATTAAAAAGAATATGAAATTTGGAAATTATTTTTTTAGTTTTTAAAGAAACTTTCTCAAACCTTTTTTTTTCTACCTATAATTCAAAACACCAAAAAACGTAATTAAAAAAATTAATAAAACTTAACAATGATTAATTGGACCAATTAGGAAAAAAATTTGTTGTTGATAATCTATTAAGGTTATTTTCTTTGCGTAAATTGTAATTTCATTCACCCAAAACATATTATCAAATAAACAATTATTAGCAAAATCTAAGAATTAAATTTCTTTATTTGCATTGTTATAAAATAATAATAATTAAAATAAAATTGCAAAAGTTAAAAATTTTCACTCATCCGATTATTTTCGTTTGGCTAACCTTTGCTTTTCTCTAAATAAATGGCATTATAGAGTACTTCTAATACAATTATTAAGAGTACTTTGTCCACTACAAAGGATTTTAAAAACAAAACAAAACAAAACAAAATTAGAAAAGTCTCATAGTTTAACATCTGAATTGAGCACTATAAAAAATCATGCTATTTAATCAAATGAATAACGAATTATAATAAATACCAAATTATCCAAATCATGCTATGTAATAGAATAATATTATATTTTTATATGCTATATTTAATTCTTTATAACGCAATAGGATGACATTTAACAATGAAAATAAATAAAATAAAAATAAAAACCAACAACAACAACAATTTAAAAAACAAAACTAAATTGCATTAACCCAAAGTAGAGTTTTAAAAAATTATCAACCTAAAGCAGAGATGGAAGAAAAATAAAAAATAAAAATCCACCAAAAAATTGAGAGAGAGAGAGAGAGAGAGAGAACCTTTTTTGTGAGGGAAAACTATGCATAGAATGGAAGAGATAGTGACAAATTTATAGTAAGAGGGTGTAAATAAGAAAAGACAAAAATAAAGGAAGGTGAAGGGAAAAAGGAAGAATGATATTAACGTAGAGGGTAGTGGGGAGATGAAAAGGTAAGGGAGGAAGGGAGAAAGGTTGGAGAAGTAGTGGGGAGATGAAAAAGTAAGGGAGGGAGAAAGGTTGGAGAAGTGTAAATATTAAAAAAAATTAAATGTTAAAAAAATTATAGGAAAATCGGAAAGAAAAAAGATATAGATGTGGTTCAACTAGAGCATAACAACAAGAAATTCTATACTTCAGCTTTTAGATATATATAGATTGGAATTTTATCATTATTACATTGGCCCTCTCCAAGTACAATCACAATCAAACTCTAATAAGATCTAAAGAATATATCAAATTTTAAAGATCAAATCTAAGTCAATATGATAATCAAATCTTGTGCAGGTCTTGTTTTAGATGCAAACCTAACTACGACAACCCTAGTGTACCCCACTAAAATAACTAAAAAAAAGGAATAAGCTATTACATATATAGAAAGAATTCAATACAAACCATCCTAAATACAACCAGCTATCAAAGAAATAAGAAGTTTAGATTCTAGAAAGGAATTAAAATTACATACAGTGGGTTGTTGTGCCCCAAATTTTGGTCATTTTTTAGGTTTAAGGGGTATTTTGGTCATTTTTAGGTTTCGGGGGTATTTTAGTCATTTTCTATATTTAGGGGGTATTTTGATCATTTTTTAGGTTTTGGATGTATTTCAATCACTTTTTTAGGTTTCGGGGGTATTTTAATCATTTTTAGGTTTAGGAAGTATTTCGGTCAGTTTTTCAGTTTATGGGGTATTTTGGTCTTTTTATAGATTTTAGGGGGTATTTTGGTCATTTTCAAGTTTAGGGGTATTTTGGTCATTTTTTAGGTTTAGGGGGTATTTTGATAATTTTCAGTGGTTTTTGGGGTATTTTAGAGTTGGGTAATTTGTAGAAATGATACTTAAATCATAATTAGGTCTAATAGGGTACCTAATTAAAACCCAATAAATATTAATATTAATTGGATTTAATTGGGTTAATGCCCATTTAGCTTAATTAATAATTAAGTGGATTTGGGTCTTATTTAAGTGGGTGTGTTTCGGTTGATTTTGCCACCCCTACTGTTGGCTTTGCTATTAGCTTAGGAGTAGGACTAAGGCCATTGCTATATTGACAAACTTCCCCTTCTAATAATAAGTATTATAACATCAGACACAGCCTCATGATTCTCAAATACCTTAAGTCTGATTGCCAGAAAAATGCTACACTTGTATTTGTTACATACCAGCTGAAGATACCTTGAAGGGGATATTAGTATATTAATACACTAGTTAGAGCAATTTCCAGCCATGGCAGCCAAAAAAAGTGTTCCAAGGTGCAACAATTATGTGGTACCATAGGTTGATCCAAACAAGAATGTTGAGCTTCTCTGCACCCAAAAAAAAATCATATGCCTAAGACTTTGCAGCATATCAGTAGCATATATCAGGTTTCCTTCATAGTTTGCCTAATTCCCATGTATCCCCTGTGGCCCATAAAGTAATAGCTAATAGGACAGTGAATTGTTGCCAGTGGTCTCGATTCTTAATCTCCTTTTCCAGCCAACTAGTTACCCATGATTGGATTGAATTTGGCTGTTTTCTCAGTGGTCTTGGCTGCTCTTCATAGTTGCAATGTTATTTAATTGCCTGGTGGGAAACATTTCTGCTTGAATTGAAAATCCATTCTTAGTACAAGGAATTTGATCGTATGACTTATCAATAAATATCAACATAGAAGTTGCTTTGGAAACTTGTATTCCATAATGGTAAATTTCCCCACTTTCATCTAGAAATAATTACAGTAAGCATCTTACTTCTCCATTTATCAGAGAAAGAAACAGAAATTTTCAAAGTTACGACGCCCATGACAAGCCATTGAGTGGTTTCCAGATTCTCTTTGATGTCACTCATCTTATGCCTTGTCCTGCAAGTTATTCAATCCTAACTACTTGTTATCTATTGTATACCCCCGTTCTCTTTGGGGAGCTAGTTACCAATGGAAAAACCAAATTTCGAAACCTGCTGAGCAATGTAACATACCGTAAAGGCCATGTAGAATTTATATTAAGACCAAATATTAACGGTTAAAATTCAGAAATAACCATTCATAATGCTAATTGGCCAAGAACTTTATAACTCAACTGATATCTCCTTGTATTTCCATTGGAAATATGTAAGGTGATCCCTTTCTCAACTATTGAATTATAAAAAAATTCATAATGTTAATTGCCGCTGAAGTATTCCTATTGACTACTTTCCTCCATAATAGTTAGAGACCTGTTGAGGGAGATTCATTTTTAAGTAAACTCCTCTAACTAGAAAATAAAAAATCATGGTTTCTTATAACTACGACAAACATGAATCATTTCAAATCACGGGAATTGGGAAGTTTCAAGTTTTACCAAATGACTGTTTAAATTTGGAGGTCCTTTTTATTTCAAGTTTTTTAATAAGAAATTTTAAGTTCCTTTGGACGTAGAGATAGTCTAGTCTCATAACTTAAATTTATCCATTTCATTTCATGTACATTGAGAAATCCTGAAAATTTTTATAGGTAAAATCCTCTAATATTTACCAATGATTTTTCTTTTCTAGCATTAAAAATAAAAACATCCACAGATATACATAGATGAAATTTATTCTTGGCATCTTTATTATTCTAAACAATATCCAACCACATTAATAATAATAATAATATGACAAGGAAGATAACAGTAACAAAGACTTATAACTGATTAATCAAGCACCACTTATAAACTTATGATTCAGCTCCACATATGCACACAACAAACTTCAAATCTACGTACTCAATGAACTTCTAGAGCCATTATTATGCATATCCTGCAAACAAAGAAAGCAAAGGAGGCAATATTAGATGATGGAATTTTATTTTTAATAAATAAAATAAGTAGAGTTCAGCACCCGTTCCCCCCCCCACCCCCCCCTCCCCCCCCAAAAAAAAAAAAAAAACTACTGTTTTTTTTTTTTTTTTTTTTGATGGGAAAAAACTACACTGTTAATCAGCTAACAATTAACATATGCAGAGTATATTAAGTCTTAATTCTGGCAACATGATGGTCATAAATATACTCGAAATTTGAATATAATGCATATGTCTAATACTTTCTTCTGCAAATCTAAAGGCTCTTCTTATGAAATAATACGTGTGTGTATGAGAGAAAGCAAGAGAGAAAATTCAGATATGAAATAATAAGGTCATGGCTTATTAATTGAAACCTTGTGAACTGAAAAGAGTAGATAATGAAAAGAATCAAACTTTTGGTTGAATAAAAACAAAGAAGATTAAAGATAAACCAGTTAACTGATATGGTTCAACAATCTAGTGCACCATGGTCTGAAAGTCAAAACACATTAACATTTCAACAAACATCTACCCTATATAAAAATTATACCAGGGACCATATAGATTATTATAGAGAACATTTTTTTTTCTTTTTCCATACCAATGGAATTAACAGTGACTTTAGTCTGTTCTAAATGAAATATAAATCTTCAAACCTTGGTGCTCATGAAGCTTCCAAGAGTTTCTGGATGTCTTTCTGCAAGAAAAATTTGAAACAACAATCAGCTGCAATTACAGTTTTTGGCAGAAATAGAAATCGCAGAAAGGAATACATTGTTCTAACCTCTACTTTAAGAGGGGATGTAGTTGGTGCATATCGCTCCACAACCTTTCCTTCTTTGTTTAATAGAAACTTTGTGAAGTTCCATTTTAGGGCATCTCCAAATACCCCTCCTTTCTGTGATTTAAGGAACTTGTAAATGGGTGCTGCATTCTTCCCATTCACCTCAACCTATAACAGTTAACAGTTAACAGTTAAAAGAGACATTTAACACAAATTCATGTGGATTTCTCAAATCTGAGGAAAAAAAACCCCCTTCCTTAGGGCCAAATACATGCCACATCGAACAAATGAATTATAGGATTATTATCAAAACCAAATCAGTTACATCCTGGCTAATGAAATCTCAAAAGTAGATCCCAACCCCAGCGAGGCATGCTTGCTAGATTTATATCTTATGCAGAAGATTAGCTTTTGCGTTATTACATGCTAATGCATATCCTAATTCCATTTTGATCAGCTTTATTGTAAATTAATTTGCACAATAGAACTGCATATACGGATTGCTCAAAAACATCATCCATTTTTTACTATTTCATTGGTGAGGAATTACCTTATCAAAGATTGGGAATTCAGCTTTGAACATTGTGCATGCAGCTTCCTGAATCTCTTCATTGTTTCCTGGTTCTTGTCCTAAAAATTGGTTGCAAGGAAATGCCAAGATCTCAAACCCTGCCAAAAGAAAATTACATAGATAATCAATACCACAGAGATGATAATGAAAAAAAATGTATTGATAAATATTGTACATTGCTATGTAAGAATGAAAGACAGACCTTGGTTTTTGTACTTTTCATACAGAACATTCAATTCCTTGTAATTTGTTTGTGTCAAACCACTGCAACAATAACGGCGATTTTATGAATTGGAAAAAAGTGAGATATACAACAATAAAGGTAACAAATATGATGGCTTACAACCTTAAAGTAAATCATAGATCCAAATTAAATAAGCTCAAAATTTTTCTTTAATACTAAGGATCATCCACATGATCTAAATAGTTTAAGTAAAAGACGGATTAGAGTTAACTCACAGAGCTTCCCCTGATGAAATAACCCCTGAACTTAGATGCAATATTCTTTAACACGCCGCACACAAAACAAAACTTGAATGCTACTTTGATTTCAAACTACCCTATTTAAGGAAGTCGTGGCTGCCAATTGCTCTCAAATTTTAATTTTCCATCTAACGAGATAGAAACTTTTTTAATTTCCATTCCTTTTCTGCTGTTCATAACATCTCAGTAACGAATCATTAAATTGAGTAAAATATTTTTCTTTTCTTTTTCTGAATAGACAAATGTCATATTTATTACCACTGTAATTAAGTGAAGACCAGGTCGACGAAGAGGATAACTTAGGAGTGTTTTGAATTGTTAGTACATCACATAGCTTCCCTTGATGAAATAACCCCTGAACTTAGATGCAATATTCTTTAACACGCCACACACAAAACAAAACTTGAATGCTACTTTGATTTCAAACTACCCTATTTAAGGAAGTCGTGGCTGCCAATTGCTCTCAAATTTTAATATTCCATCTAACAAGATAGAAACTTTTTAATTTCCATTCATTTTCTGTTGTTCATAACATCTCAGTAACGAATCATTAAATTGAGTAAAATATTTTTCTTTTCTTTTTTTGAATAGACAAATATCATATTTATTACCACTGTAATTAAGTGAAGACCAGGTCAATGAAGAGGATAACTTAGGAGTGTTTTGAATCATTAGTACATTTTTGTTTCGCCTTGACTCCTGATATCCTTCATATACTGTTGTCAATTGATTGTGTTGGATAAGGGATTCAATAGGGTTCAAGTACAAATCCAACCATATGCATATGTTTTCCTATAAATATTATATACCCACTAATCTCCTATTATGGGTGGAGGGTGGTAGCATTGCCAATTTTATTGAACAACTTTTTATCCCTTCTATCATCTGTATCTCTTCTGCAAGTGATTTTTAAGAGAAGGGAACTACTATTTCCACACCAGGAATAACTTTTTCCACACCATCCTTTCTCACATAGTGGATCCTACCATTAAGTCCCACCACGTAAGATGTGGTGAAGAAACAATCATTTACATTATGGAAATAGTGCAACCTCAAAGAATGGCACTGTCAATAATCTCTTTCAAGAGCAGAGAAGATTCTTCCACATGTTTTGCAGATGTTGATGGGTCCCATGAATCAATCATACATGAAATAAGTGTGGAGAATCTAGTAAGCTTTAAAGTAATTGTCACCTATCTCAATCTCAAAAATGTCTATATTACCTTGAAAATTTCAAGCATCAAAAGGGTAAAAGATATGCAGAAAAACCTCCACACACACAGATGAGGAAATTAGCTTTATTCTATAATTTTAATCAGAAATTTATCTATATTACATCAATCCTTACCCGGTGCAATCTCAATCAAACTCTAATAATAACATAAGAATATATCCAAATTTTAAATAACACGTCTAAGTCAATATGATAATCAAATCTTAAGTAGGTCTTGTTTTAATTGCAGATCTAAAACATGGCAAGCTGAGTTGTGTGCCCCATTAAAATAAGAGGAATAAGCTATTGCATAGAAAGAATTCAATACAGATCATTATAAATACAACCAGCCATCAAAGAAATAAGAAAAACCAAAAAATTTTCATAATTGAACTCAATGAGGTGATTACAAATTTATGAACTTTTTATTATTATTTGTAATCAAGGTCTTAATCCCATGACTACACCCTTCACCTTGCTTTTACGAGAGAAGGCGCCAATGAGCTCATTGGCACAAATTCATGAGGACAAGAAAAATGATTCAACGCTCCATGGCCAAAGATTGAGCAAAACAAAAATATGAGTGTTTATTACCAAATTGGTATTTTAAAACTTTATTAATTCATAGAATATCAAATTGTACCACTGTTAATCACCAAACCATCGGTCCTAACTCCTTTTTCCCAGTCAGAGAGATCGATGAAATTGGATCCTCTCTCTCTCTCTCTCTCTCTCTCTCTCTCTCTCTCTCTCTCTCTCTCTCTCTCTCTCTCGCACACACACACACACACACACACCAACATGAACTAGGAAATTTATCATGCCTAAGGAATCAAAAGGAAAAGAGATTAGATTAGAATACCATTTTGAAGCAACGTTGACAATCAGGAGCACCTTGCCATTGTATTCACTCAGGCTTACATCATTTCCACGGATATCCTGCCATCAAATTCAATTAATAACAAAGAAAAGAAAAAGAAAAAGAAAAAGCCAATTCCAAACAACTCTTTTCTTAAGAACCATGATAAAAAATAATAAGTATATCCATCTAAACAAAAAAAGAAAGCTTATATACCACATCACAGTTGACCAATTCAAAAGTAAAGCACAAATCCCAGTTCTCGAATAGGACCAAAAAGAAAACATACATGACCCACCAAACACTAATGCACAGTCCAATTAAATTGTTTGGTGTTTTCACTTTTTGGTACCCAAAACACCATAAAGCATCAAACTTTAACTTTTCTTTCTCTTTGAATCAGTTTTCTCAGCCACCAAACACAGAGCATAACAGAGAAATGAAAGAAAAAAACAAGAAAAGAAGAAAAACTCAATACCTTGACAGTAAAATCATATATGGATTTGGAAGTGTTTTCAGCCATGCTGTGAGAAAGAAGAGAAGATGGGTTTGTGTACAGGTACAATCCGAAGAAGAAACTTATAAGAAGGAAGAAAAAAGAGACAAAGTTGGTAAATTTCAACAATTGCATGCTAGTCCAATGTCAAGGCAATCCGTGCAATTATTATGTATCAATGTCATTAAAAACTTCCTAAGAAATTTTTTTTTTTTTTTTTTTTTTTTTTTGAGAAAGAACTTCCTAAGAAATTGATAATATGATACTGATGCAATGTTGACATTTTTGTAGTGTTATTATTGACAGGTGAGGCTGGTGGATGGGGTTAAATGTTAGGAAGGACCAACTTGGAAAAAATAAATTAACATAAAATTAATTAAATTAATAAATAAATAAATAAAACTAGTGAGTCTCACTAGTTTTTTTTTTTTTTTTTTTTTTTTTAAAGCAAAGTGAGTTGGTAGTTCAAAATACTCTTAATTTATGGTCATTGCTACCGTAGTCAACGAGGAAATAGGCGAGGAATAGGGATGACAAACTTAGAAAGATTTTGGTAATGTGTACCCTTATAATTTCCTTTTTTCGAAAAAAATTTCTCGGGAGCTTAAAAATTATTGACAGTTTTTTCAATTTTTGAGAAAATGTTTCCAAAAATAGATAGCTTAATGTGTGCCCTAAGGACACACATTAACCGGACTTAACTTAGAAATAGGATTTGACCCAAAAAAAAACAAAAACTTAAAATAGGCAAGGAATAGGGATGACAAACTTAAAAATTGAAAATTATTATTATTTTAAAAAAAAAAAACAGATTTTAATTAGTTTCATAGAAAATAAAAGGTTGAGAATGTTAAAGCTTGTATTACGATAATATTGGAAAATTATTAGATACTTCTCGATTACCATAAATGCTTACTTCCTCATCTCACATAAATGGTGAGTCTCACCATGAATTTAATTAGTGAGATCCACCATTTATATGAGAGTACGCATTTATGGTACTATGGGAGTACACAATAATTTCCCTACGATATTAGGTTCAAATTATACTTTGTCGCCTTAATTAACAAATACAAGAATGGATATTATTGAAAAAAAGAATATATTTATACTATATATAAGAAGATTCCTTTTTTTTAATTGGCTTTTTATGTGGTTCAAAAATACCCTCATTAATGAAGAGTAATTTCTTTTAAAAATAGAGTTATAAATGTTATATATCAAATTTCGTTTTGAATTCAAAAAGAGAACTCCTAAAATTTAGGATTTTTTTTTTCACTTCACGTTTACCTTTTTATTCCCTAAAAATTATCTTTTTTATTTTTTATTTTTTCATCCCAATAAAAGTAAAACACCCCAATTTAATAATAAAATAAAATAAAATAAAAACTAAGAGAATTCCTAAAATTTAGCGTTCTTTCTCCTCACATGCATCTTATTTTTCCTTGTCTCTAAAGTTTTTCCTTTTTATTTGTTTGAAAAATAAAAATATATATTTCCAAATTATAATAAATGCAAATTATTAAGGGTACGTTTGGTACACTGAATGTAGATTACATTAAGAATAGTAATCTTTATTACTGGGAATAGAAGACATTGTAATGGAATAACTGTTAGAGCAATTACATTAGTTGATGTAAAATTGTGTAAAATTGTGCAAAATGGAAAAAGGTGCTCATTTTACACAATATGAGCAAAAAAAACACCCACATCAGTTTGGGTAAACTTGTCCATTTAATATTTTATTAGTTTTTTTCTCTCTCTTGGCTATGCTCTCACTCTCACTCTCACCTGACTCTCTCTTTGTTTCTACTCTCACCTCACCTCAATCCCCCTTCATCTCTACCGAGTTCGCTTGTGGGCACGGAGCCAAACTCGTCTTTGCTTGCAGTGAAAGTGGTGGTTCTGGTGTTGGAATTTTTGTGGTTAGAGACAAAGCTTCTATCTTTTTCCTCTTCTTCTTCTTTTACAAACCCATCTTCGTTAGTCAAGTCAAGTAGTTCATCTACAAAAAAATCGTCACAAGATAGAAAAACAAACCCATCTTCTTCTTCTTCTTCTTTCACAGCCATTTCCGTTTCACTCTGCAAAAAAAAAAAAAAAAAAAAAAAAAAAAAAAAAAAAAAAAAAAAAAAACCAGTAAGATAAAAAACAAAAAAAAAATTGTCAAAAAAAACCCAAAATTTGTTCCATGGCGTCATTTGGATGTTTTGTGGTTATTTTATTATGAAATGGAGGATTGTAATTATTGTTTGGTTGATGAGAAAGTGAGAGAGAGGTGGATTGGGTCTGTGAGGGAGAGAAAATAATAAAAAATTGTAAAAGAATGAATATTTTATTGAATAAACGTGTAGAATAGATAAACTGATGTGGGTGTTTTGTAAAAATGAGTGTGTAAAATAGAAAAAGTAGCTTTTTTTGTGCAAAATAGAAGGAGAATTTGCATCGACTGATATAATTGCTCTTACTATTCATAAGTTTAGTTGTTACATATGGAAAGCTTGTAAAAAATGATGTATAAGGAAACTTTATATTTTTGGAAATATATTAATTTTAAAACCTATTATATATATTAAGGAATAGTTATTACATCCATTTTAAAGAGGAATATCTATTCTTTAATTTAAAAAATAGTCATTCCAATGTAATAACTAATCCATATAATAAAAATACAACCAAATGACCGAATTGCTATTACACATGAATAACTATTCCATTACAGGAACTATTACAACATACCAAACGTACCCTAAGTTTTACCTAAAAAATAGAAGAGTCTTTGAACACGTGAGAGGCTCACTAGTGTGTGTGTATATATATATAGTTTTTTTGTTTAATTTTTTTCTTAAAACAAAAGCAAAAACAAAAACAAAAACAAAAACAAAAACAAAAATAAAAATGTAAACATATAGTTGTTTTGAAGAAATTAGTTAGTGGGAAAGTGATCATTTTTTGTAGAAAATTTTTTAGGTGAGAGTTAGAAATGTATTTTTACAGTGTTATCCTCAAGTTGTCCCTACTTAAACATAGACTGTTGGGGTATATACATACATACATATATATATATATATATATGTATATATTTTATGAGCAATAATTATCATCTTCTTATCACATATATATGTTCTGTTTGTTTCAATATAAAATATTTTAAAATGTAAAATATTTTACATGTAAAAAAGTTTAATATAAAATATTTTACAAAAAACATTTTCAAGTATTTGAAAGGACAAAACATGTGAAAATGCAAGCAATCACCAACCACCCCAAATGAGTGAAAACCACCACCAACCACCATCAAATGAGCATGAACCACTAAAGCACCCCAAAAACCAAATCTAGAAGAGAGAAAAAAAAAAAGACAACCACCACCATCACAACATCCCAGCCACCACCTAAAAATCTGACCATTAAACCATTAATCTAACCATAAACCACTTGCAATCCACAATATATGAGCATTAAACCATAAATCTAACCAAATCACTCCAATAACCACCCAAAAGAAAGCAATAAAAACTCACAAACCCATATTGGAAAACCAAAAAACCCACCGAGCCAATAACTCAAATCAGAACTAGAGATTCTCTGGTGGCAGTGAGCTCGAAAAAGGTTGAGATGAGAGGAGCCCACCGCCTGTAGTGGCGGTGGCAAGTGGTGACATTTGGGGTTTGGAGGTGCTCGGCCATGGTGGTAAAGGAAGCCACCACCATGTGGTGATGACAAGAGGTCAAGCGGCGATGCAAGGTCGGCCATGGTGGTCTTTTTGATGAGGAGTTGGTGATGGGCAACGCCAGCAGAGCCTGGAGCTAGCTGGTGGTGCCGATTAGAGCTTGTTGGCTGGTGGTGCCGATTAATAAAACGTATTAATAAAATGTTAAACATTTGAAAAGAGTATAATATTTTAAAAATAATTTTTATATATCAAATTTTTGGGTCTTAATTAAAATTTATACATCATATATATATATATATATAAAACCGAAACTTTTTAAGCTCCCACAATTTTCCACGTCAGCACAATATTAAAAAAAAAAAATTCTAAAACCTAACATTATTAAAAAGTAAAATAAAAAAAATAAAAACCAAAAATTTCAGCTAAAAAAAAAAAAAAAACCAAAAGCCAAAAGCCTAAAACCCGAAAATTTCCTTCTCCCCAAAACCAAAACCCAATTAAAAAAACACTCTCCCCCTTAAACGAAAACACAATAACACAGACTCATAAAACTCCCTCTCATCTTCACGTAGTCCCATCTCCTTCTTCTCCCCAAAAACAAAACCAGATGCTTATCTTAAAAAAAATAAAATAAAATAAAATAAAAAAACATTAGACACAAGCGTTAGACACACACAAACTCAACTTGAAAACACGATTGGAGTCTGCAAGAGAATACGCAGGAAACCCCAAAACTGAAAACCCTAGACCCAAATCCTTCTTCTTTGTCTCCACTCCCATCTAACCGGATGCTTATCTTTAAAAAAAAAGTAAAAGCATTAAACACAAACTCAACTTGGAAACACGATTGGAGTCTGCAAGAGAATACGTAGGAAACCCCAAAACTAAAAACCCTAGACACAAATCCTTCTCCTTGGTCGCCACTCCCATTTGAGACAATCTCTTCCTGGCAACGGTAAGCGATCAAAACCTGCTCTATAAAAAACAAAAATTTTGATTTTCTATTTTCTGATCTGTTAGATAAAGAGGTTTTTGGTGTTTTTGTTGTTGGAATTATGGACTTTAAGTTTCAGTCTTGGAATTCAATCTCAAAGTAAGCAATAATAGAAATACATGTTTGATTTGATTCTCTCTCTTATATACCTACCCCTATTTTTGTTGTCTCTTTGGGTTTGAGTTATAATATACATGCATATAAGTTTAGGTCTTTCAATTGATTTTTTTTTCTGTTAAATGGATCTTACTATGCTTTCTATATCGTTTTGGTTTTCAAAATCTGTAAAATTAGACTCAATTGAGAAAATTTTGTATTATATATGAATTTTTCAATCTGATCTTTTTCAAGTTTCAATTTTATTTGATTGATATGGGTTAAAATTTAGATTGAAATTGGTTTAAATGGAACAGAGCCTCAAAGTTATGTTTTAATTATATGTCTTAAATTAGGTTTTCTATCGATTTACGGATTTCAAATTCTACAGGTTTTGTAAGAAAATATTGTAAATATCAATGGGTTTCATAGTGGAGATAGTATCAATTTAATGGTTTTTTTTTTTTTTTTTTTTGTGTTTTTGAAAGGCCTAAGAGTTGGCCTGATGATTAATTTATTGTGGCTAAAAAATTAATTCATATTGATGTAGATTGTGGTTTAAGAATCTTCAGTGATATGTATGGGCTGTGTGTTGCAGATAGTTATGGGGTTTAATAATAATTTTAGGCACAGTTGATTTGATGCTATATAGTTATTGGGTTTTGATTTAGAAAATCTTCTGTTTTGAAGGATTCTTATTGAGTGGGTGTAGGTTGTGACCTCAGATTCTTCATTAAGTTTTCATGGATTCATAGATATCATAAGTTAGATTTTAAGAGTTAACATTTTGAATTTGTATTTTTGGATTTATTCTTCCATAAGGTAAAACCATTTCCCTTTTTGTTTCAATGAATTTTATAACCTATATATAAAAAAAGAAGCAAGGAAGTATGTAGGGCAGTATATATACTGATAGTTGCCACTATTACTCTCAAATTCTATGGAACTATGTTTTGAACTCTTGATTGAAGCTTTTAGGTAACTGCTAGGCTCCCTTTGATTTAATTGAAGTCGTGATTTGATATTTGGTTTTTCAGATGAGAGTTTTTTAATTTTTTGTTGGTTTATGTTTTCTGCTTAGGTATCATGCTTGGTGTGGGCAGAGTGTTCTTGCTGTCTCCACTATTACCGTCAATTCTTTCATCACACACACACATATTTATATATTATTTTTTCACCGGGAAATTGATATTATTATCCTGAGGACTTAGTTGGGATTTATGTATTCTTTTTCAATCTGATTAGTGGTTCCATGTTTCATAGTCTATTTTGTTTTCCTCATATCCTCTATTGTTTAGGCTGTTTTTGCACAAGCATTGCAAGGGAACCATTATGGACCGTAGTTCAATGCTCACCCATTCTGCACTAAAAATGGTTTTCTTTGTTCTCTCCAATCATATTTATGATTCATGTATAAATTCAGATATCTTTTAAAGTTGTATCTAGGAGAATTGTATCAATGATGAGTTCAAAGCTAAGTGTGTAAATTACATGATATGTCATGTGTGTAGTTAGTGAGAATATTATTTCCTTAGGAATTTTTAGATATTGATGTGAAAGCCATCTTAGTAGTTGTGTCTATTTAATGCTACTTTTATTTTCTTATCCCACTTTGAAGACATTTAAAAAAAAAAAAAGGTTTATTACATGCCATGTGTTGGTTTTAAAACTAACGCTTGACAGGTAGTTTTATGTTATTAGTGTGTTACCTAAACTTTTGATGATGGATGTGTCTATTTCAACAAACTTTTGAGTATGTTGAGTCATATTATGAGTAGAAAGCCAGCCTATTCATTTTAAAGTGAGTTTCTAAGCAAAGTAAATATATATTATTTTTCTCAAATTATTCCGTGCATTGCACGGGTTAGCGACTATGTACAATCAAAGTGGAAGAGACAAATAGTTGTTAATATCTACTTACACAATAGTTTTCCTATGCATTGCATGGGCTAGCGACTAATAACCGTTTTCTTTATGTTCTTTCTACTAAGATATGTCTATGCCCTATGGTATTCTATTTGATTTTCATTGCTTTTCTTTTCTGTAGATTATTCAATCCAATAGATTTGTGGATAAGCATCTTGCTTCTCTCTTTTTTTTTTGGTCGGATAAGCATCTTGCTTTGATTGATTTGTTATATCACTGAATTATCCTCTAGACTTATTATATTCATAAATGCTCTTGATTGATTTCTGTCTTTGAAAGGGACCCGAATAATGGTAGGTGGCCTCCCTTGCAAATCAAATTATTTTCGAAGCTACTGGTCAAATTCCACTTTGATGATAGAATATTGAAGGGTTGATTTGGAACCATTATAATGTTTGAACAGTAGATCTACCAAGCAATACTACCAAAAGAGTATAATCAGCCTAACTTATAGTTATCTAATCTAGAAGAAACTTGAAAGTCTCAAATTTTGGAAGCCTTGAACTATTTAGAATTGGTTTTCTAAAGGATCTTGCTATTAGTCATTTGTTGTAATTTTAATGACTTAATTTAAAAAAGATTGCATTAAACAACTTCATTTTAGGAGGTTTGGTTATTTTGGTGTTTTAGGTGTAGAACTGGTAGAAAAAGTAGAGGTAGAGGTAAAGGTGGAGATGGAGGAGTATGAAGCCTTTGAAAAGTTTGGCAACGACATCTGACCTTCAGGTATGATATCTTCCTTTTGTTTTTTATGTTAAAATATTTTATCTGGTTATTTAATTTTGATTAACTTTGCATTAGTTAATGGTTTAATGATTAATATAGATTTGTTGATATTGGGACAAAGGGAAAAAGAAAATGGGTTTTAAATCTTAATCTTAGGTCTCATGTTCTTTTCATTGTTTAGGATTGAATTTAATTCTGAAGTGATGATTTCTCTCTCAATTGTCTATGCTTTTGAGGATGTGTTACGTCTTTGTCTAATTCTTTGGCTAGATTAAAAAATTTTAGATAAATTATTGACTTTGTGTTTGATTTGGTTTTATAGATTTTTGTAGATTAGGTATTTTGTTAAATATTTGCTTTTGTTATATATTTGAGTAAAATTTGATGGCCAAAATTGCACCATATATGTCACAAATAAAAAGATATATGTTGCAACTAACAATGGCAAAATTCCTGATTGATGTACATCATTAAAATGTTGAATTTTGGTTAAAAGGTTGATATCAATCTAATTTTTAGCACTTGAATACATGTAAATTTATTCAAATGTTAATTTTTATGCCTTACAGGGTTTTGAGTACATAAATTTAATTCTGGATGATGCTGGAAAAGTCAACATCAAGAGGAAGAGCAAAAAATTTTAGATGGGTTCATTTTCCTTTACTTTTAATCTCCCAAATGTGCATGCTCTAAACATGGTGCATCTATTTTATTATGGGTCGCTTACATCAAAAGAAATGTAGAGGGTAGATTCTTCTTAAGAGATGCAACACAATAGCCGCCTCTCTCTCTCTCACACAATAGTGGAAAGTGATGATTTTAGCAATTGTCTAAATTGGCATTATGTTGCCTTTTCAATCCCATTAAGGTCTTGCATTTTTGTTTACTGGCAATGTTAGAATTTAGATACATCTTGGACATCAAGAATGATTAATATAATTTATGAAAGATATATGATTGAATGAGTATGGAGTTAACTATATTTGTGTAATTAGTTGTATTGGAGTGTACTTATATCAGTTATATATTTTTTAAATATGATCTCAAGCTCTTGGTTATCACAATATCTCAATGCATGTGATAGATTTTATTACTTTGTAAGTGATAGATTTTATTGGTCTGGTATATATATTGATTTTTTTTTCATATTAGGAAAGTTATCAATAGTTTTCCCGTGCATCGCACGGGTTAGCGACTAGTAAGACAAATAAACAAAGCATTTTATTGGCCAAATGAAAGATGTCTTTTTTTTTTAATATAAAAAAGAAAAAAAGAAAAATCTAAGCTAGAGGGCTTATACTTTTTTATTACAATATTATTTTTATGTAATACTATAAAATAAATTGATATAATAAATGAGGTTGAGCCATCCAGTACGTATTAGGATTTGTTCAAAATTATTGGACCGTTTTTTCAAAAAAAAAAAATCATTTGAATGTTACCTCCAACACTTCGTTGATTTAAACCGATTTAGAGTTAGCTTTGATAATAAACAAGTAACCATTTCATAAAAAACATAGATTTTAAAACTTGTTAAACATATGGTAAAATGTGTGAAAACTTGTTAAGAATATAGAAAATATGCAGGAGAAAATACAATTTTGATCTCTATATTTTAGAATTACAGTCAATTTGATATCTATATTTTGGTAACAGTCAATTTAGTTCATGTTATTTTCAATTTACAATCAATTTGCTTTTTACCATTAATTCACTAATAGAAAATACGTTTGTAGTAAACAGATTGCATAATTAGCATAGTTGAAGTTAAGTGGTACAGCCATATCAACTAAAAATCCTTTATATTTTGTACTCTGTTAGAAGTATGTGATTCAATGAGTCAATTTACCATATCACAATAGTTTAAACTTTTGAGACAATTGGTAATTTAACATGCAAATTGAAAAAGAAGTGATCTTATTTATTATAGGCGAAAAAAATATTTTGGTCCCTACCTTTTGAGAGCAGTCAATTTGGTCCATATTATTTTCTACTTGCAGTCAATTTGATCCATATCGTTAACTCACTAACAAAAAATGCATAAATGACAAACCATTTGCATTGTTGGCATGAATAATATTAATAAATTAAATGAGATGATTACTTGTGTAAATTATAGTGACCATATCAATGCTTAGATGGCAATATAAGTCACACCAGTTAAAAAAAAAAAAAGCCCTTCTTTTCTTTACCAATTTTTTTCCTTTCGTTATTTTTTCTTTTAATTTTCTAATAATTCCTTTAACATTTCAAAAATTCATTTTATTTTTTGTTCTACTCTGTTCTTTAGTTCTTCTTCCCAAACCCAAAATCTACAAGAGGATAACTATGAGTTCTGTAGGGATAACAGGCCCAAAAGTGTATATTGGGTCGTGGATCTTGTTCGAGGACACTTAATAGTCCGAAGACAGGTAAACGTTATCGTGGAAGTGCACATTAGTGAACAAAGAAAGAGGTCTAGTCAAGAGGGTTCAGGAAGGAGGTGTAACATCCCAGTCAGTTAGACAAAAAAAAAAAAAAAAAAAAAAAAAGAGATCAGATTTTTTTAAGTTCCCACGTGCCCCCCACTCCCCACCACTCATTTCAATCTATCTCACCCTCTCATGTCCGGCCATATCTCTCATTTGTTTCTTTTTCTTTTCTTTTCACTTAAACACACTCCCCTCTATCACTCTCATCCTCTCCACTGGTACTTCCACACCACCACCACCATTTCCACCATCATTCTCCGGCAAGATCACCGGAAAATTCTTGAGAACCCATAAGCACCTTCACATTCTTTTTTTGAGGTAAAAATTTCTAATCTTTTTGGTGGGTTTTACACTTTTACTTGAGGTTATTTTTATCTAAGCTTTAATAATGATACCCATGTGATTTATGAGCATTGGAAGTGATATGGTTTGTGCTAATGATGACTACTTAAGGTATATGTATGGTGGGAAATTTAGGGGTTTTGAGTTATAACATGTGATGGTTGGTAAATCTAATTTTTTTTCTATTGCCATTGGGTTTATTTGGCATTAGTTAAAGTTCTAAATTTCTTGTCTTGGAGGATATTTTGATTTTGCTTTCATGGGTCTCTTAATGATGTAGTGTAAATTTAAGCTAGTCATAATGTTGGAGATGATATTAAATGGGATCAACTTTATAAATTGGATTTTATGCCTTGTGAATCAATTTGTTAAGAAACTTTGGAAGTGGGATATATTATTATTGATGAGGTTAAATACTAGGCTTGTCTAATTAAGTGCTTATTTGGCAATTCCTAAATTATAGCTAGATACAATTTCAAGCTCTATGCTTTTTGTGATAGGTTTACTTGATATTGTTTAGGTTCTAGCTAATTTCCTTGGAGTTTGGAGAATTAGGCTTTTGCGGTTGCGAGGTAAGTAGCTTTTTAATGAGATTTTTGAAAAATAAACATGTTGCATAAATGATGTTTTTGGGTTAGACACACTTTTGGAAACTACCTATGGAAATTATATTTTCCTAAAACTATTGTGTCATAACCTTAATATATGTATGATTATATATGAAAATGCATCATATTTGGTATTGCATTTGGGAAAATGCATGAATTGTTGATATAAAAAAATGAGCATCTTTTATTTAATCTTTGATAAGGAAATCATGGATTTTATGGTATATTATAAAATTTGAATATGCTTATCTTGTCTTATTATACGGGAAATTGATAGAAAATCTCTTGACAAGAATGAAGTTGAAAACCTTACAAATTTTATGAAAGTTGGATTATTTAAGATTTTTCTAAAATTACCTAGACATAAACTATGTGTTTCAAAGTATATGTAACCTATGAGTTTTATGTGGTTTTAACACCATGCCATGTGTGATTTCCCGATGATCACCTGATTTGGTTTCCATTGTCTTTATGATAATGGAATCAAATCTAGGTCAGTGCCCTTTCACTTTGGATGACGCGTTCTTCCTTGTTGCCCATGGGGGGAAGAGGTTCCTTAATTATGTGTGGGTGAGGCTGCTGCCCATGGGGCCAAGAAACCACATGCAAAAGAGGTCCTATTTGACGCGCACTCTCTCTACTGCCCATAGGGGAAGAGAAAAACCTTGAAGGTATGGGTAAGGTTACTGTCCATGGGGTCAAGAGTCTACATACCAAAGATGACAATATCATGCCAGTTGTGAATGAGTGGATCCCTTAACAGGTCTATGTGGTAGTGTGGTATATTTATGATAATTTACCATATGTTAGATATTATGGCTTTGGAAATTATAGTGTTGGTGCTCACAGATTATAATATATAGTTTCAAGGTATTTACTTTAAGAAACTTTGTATTTTATTATTCAATCAATCTTGTCATATCATATTACTATTATTGAAAATGGAACTTGCATTTCCCCCACCCTCATTAATTATGCTACTTACTGGGCTCTGTCTCATTCCATTATTTTATAAATTTTTTCAGAGTAGGTAACAATCTTTTGAGACAGCTTTTTGGTGGCTAACAATAGTTAGACTAACTACTGATGAAGGCTAAACCTTTGTAATGGAGATATTAGATGATGTACACCTTAGAATAGGCTTGACTCATTCTTTTGTATATTATAGTGGTTGTGACTTTATTCCCACTGATAGGACAAGCTGATGATATGTAATTATTTATTCAGACCTCTATTCTTTTATAGCCAATGGTCCTTATAATTATTGCTTAGAGGTCTGACTTACTTTGAGAGTATATTCAATAGAATTATTATGATAATTTTTGATGTTGGTACTTGATATGATTTTTGTGGATTGGATTGTCAAAAAGGAAAAATCTACAGGTACTTTGAAACGTCTTTCTCATGTTTTGGACCCTTTGGGGTTTGGGGTGTGACAGGAGGTCCGAGGACGAATGCCACCTCGGCTTAATAGAGCCGAGGTTAGAAGGTTAGACCTGCCATCAAAAGCAACGTTCTAGGTGGTTCTACTGGTAAGGATAAGCATCAGGAAGGGATAAGGAAATGGGAAAGTAAGAAATATCTAAGGGAAAACTGTTGTCACCGCATTGAATGCTCTGTAGTTAACTCTCTGGCCGCATTAATGTGGAGGTGATACCTGAACAGTGATATTCAGCCTTACAGCTACCTCTAAAAACTTCAGGAATATGCTAATGGGACAAGGATAAAAGTTAGCCATCTGATCAACACTTAGATGGTTGAGATGGAGTGAAGAAGGGTAATATAAAGAAGAAAAATCCCATTGTAGAAAGGATTGGAGAATTGATAGTAAAAAATATTGTAGCACTAAGAGTTATAGTTGTAATCAAGTCAAAAAGCAATATATTCAAGAACTACTCTTCTCGGACTTTGCCAAGGAAGAATTTCTTTGCAAAAACTTGTTTTTCTTTGTCTTTTCCTTGCTTTCGTACTATCTTTAGTCCATTGTGAACGTTGTCCAATTCATTGAAACCTAGTTTTTAGCCCATGTTCTACAAATTCTTTGTATTGGGCTCTTTGGGCCTTAATCCTTTTACCTTTTCTAGGATCCAAAACCTACCCTTACAATTGGCACTGTCTATAGGAAACTTGAGCTTTGGTGAGTTCAAAGTCCAACTATGGTGGGTTCATGGCTAAACCGGGAGGAGTCTATTGGTTCCCGACGCCAAGACCAGTTCCTCAATCTTGAGCGAATAAGGGACTGGGAGGTTAGCATGCATACCACACATACTAATAGGAGTCAGTCTCGAAGTAGGAGTCACCTCTCCCATGAAGAGAATACTAGAAGAATGCAGTTGGAGATTGACCAACTACAGAGGAGGCCACGTCGCGAGCGATGAAGAAAGACTCCTTCAAGGCTTTAATTCTTCTTCTGATGAAGATAGGGATGGTAGCAACAGGCCTAGGTCAAGGACCCCTCCTAGTGAGTCTTTTTCATATAGTGAGGATCACCATTATAAGCGTAGAGGTAAGAGTCCACCCCGCAAAGGTCTGGGCAACGATGCTATGAGCAAGGCCCTTAACCAAATTTCCAAATCGCCTTTTACACGCAGAGTTGAAGGAGGAAAACTTCCTCGGCGGTTCACTTAGCCAACATTCACCATGCACAATGATCAAATAGACCTTGTGGAGCATGTAAGCCACTTCAACCAGAGAATGGTTGTTCACTATAAGAATGAGGTCTTGATATGCAAAGTGTTCTCATCTAGTTTAGGGCCTGTAACGATGAAATAGTTTGATGGCCTGGGTGAAGGCTCTATTAATTCCTTTAAAGAGCTTACTCAGGCATTTGGATCTCGTTTCGTTACTTGCAGCAGAGTTCCTCGGCCCTTGGACTCTTTGTTGTCCATGATCTTGCAAGAGGGGAAGACCCTGAAAACATACTCTGACAGATACTAAAAGATATTCAATGAGATTGATGGGAATTTCGATGATGTGGCCATAAGGACTTTCAAGGTCGGCCTACCCACCGAGCATGATTTGAAAAAGTCTTTGACAAGGAAGCCTATTAGGAGTGTGCGTTAGCTCCTAAATCATATTGACAAGTATAGGTGGGTCGAGGAGGATCAACATCAAGGAAAAGGAAAAGCTAAGATGGTCCCCCAGGACAGGAGGGATTTTAGGTCGGATAGGTACAATAACAACCGACCTTGGAAAGATTTTGCTTGGCATTCAGCTCAACTACTACTCAAGTGGTTAGCACTGTATTCCGAGAACCAGTGTACCAGATTTTAGAAAAAATTAAGAACAAGCCATACTTTAGGTGGCTAAATAAGATGGGGGAGACCCCACGAAATGCAACCAGAGCCTTCATTACCAATACCACCAGGAACAAGGGCACACTACTGAAGATTACAAGACTCTGTGGAGTCATCTAGAGTGATTGGTTAAGATGGGGAAGTTGAAACAGTTCCTATATCAGCCCAATGGGCAGGGTGGTCAAGCAAGCTTAGGAGCTCAGAGAGATGCTTCTACAAAACCACCTTTAGGTACAATTAATGTCATTCTTGCTACTCTAGGAATAACTAGTTCTCAGCCATCCAGTTTGATGTCTATAGCTCGACCATTTACAAAAGACTTGCCCCCTGATTCAAAGAGGAATAGAATGGAGGTCCAACCAGCTTTGAGCTTTTCTGATGAGGACAAAGTTGGAACCTTGCAGTTACATGATGATGCCCCAGTAGTTACTCTTAGGATAGGAGGGTATGACGTGAAAAGGATGCTGGTAGATCAGGGCAGTGGTACAGATATCATGTACCCTGACCTATTTAAGGGGCTAAAGCTGAGGCCCGAGAACCTAACCTGCTATAACTCTCCTCTGATAGGGTTTGATGGGAAGATTGTCTTTTCGAAGGGCCAATCTATGGCTAGGCAGTGCTTGGTGCCTACAATCAGATATCAGGCTAGAGGCGAGTCCTCAGCTTTTGCCGAGTAAGGCTTATGGCAATCAAGGGTACCAGTGTGGTCTGCGGATGTGGTGGTAGAAGAGGCAAGTTGTGAGGAGTTAGAGAAGGTTATTATTGGTGACGATGAGGGCAAGTTCTTCCAGGATGGAGTTCAGTTGCCTCCACAAGAGAAAGAAGAGCTGATTGGATTTCTTGGGAGAAACATTGATGTGTTTGTGTGAAGTACTTATGAAGCTCCTAGGGTGGACCCAAATTTCATTTGCCATCATCTAAACGCCAATCCATCTGTCATCCCCAAAAAGCAACCACCCTGGCGCTCATCTAAAGAACATTCTAATGCCATCAAGGGAGAGATAGTCAAGCTTAAGTGGGTCAAGGCCATTAAAGAGGTGTTTTATCCTGAGTGGTTGGTTAATACAGTGGTGGTGAAGAAGAAGAAGAGTGGGAAATGGCGAATATGTGTAGACTTCACAGATTTGAACAAAACCTGCCCTTACAAGTTCTAACCTCAATCTCTCCACTGCTACCACTATCCTTGATTTCTTTGCAGATTAAACACCAACGAAGTTACAAAAATAGGCTTCACCTAAAGATAAATCAGCATTATCATTTACAATAAGTTAGAGAATCAAACTTTTGAATCAACTATTTTAAATATCTGAACCTTTTTCAAAACAATTGTTTAATAAGATCACAATCATCTACTTCTCCGTATACACATGAACCCACCTAATGATACCAAGAGAATGAAAGGAAATGAGAGTGAGCCCCAAATCCCAATCCCACCCACATTTCATACTTCAATATAATTTCTCAATCTCATACATACAAGTCTCAATCTCCCTCCATAATTAAAAAAGAGATAGAAATAGATTTTGGAAATGTCATAGTCTTTGATTTATTTGTAGTGCATGAGCTTGAAGTTTTTGAATTTTGATAGCAATGATCTTGTGGAGTTGCAGATGTTGGGTTTGGGGAACAATCAAAGAATAGTGAAGAACAAAAAATAAAATGAATTTCATTTAACATTAAATCCGTACCAGACCTTGTATAATACAAAAAGATGAGAAACTTACACATTTAAGCCCCATAACATCCCACATCAGTCCATCTAAAGTCCTAGAAAGCTCGATCTTGCCAAGGCCTCTATAACACCCCGGTTGTTAATTGTAATTTGGAAGAAGCTTGATGGGCAAATTGGTCATTTTTCTTGCAAGATATTTTAGGGACAAGCTTGGAAATAGGTTTCATCCCCTTAATATAAAATGAATTTCATTTAACATTAAATCTGTACCAGACCTTGTATAATACAAAAAGATGAGAAATTTACACATTTAAACCCCATAACATCCCACATCAATCCATCTAAAGCCCTAGAAAGCTCGATCTTGCCAAGGCCTCTTTAACACCCCTATTGTTAATTGTAATTTGGAAGAAGCTTGATGGGCAGATTGGTAATTTTTCTTGCAAGATATTTGAGGGACAAGCTTGGAAATAGGCTTCATCCCCTTAAGTCACCCCCCCCCCACTTTCACATTCACGTCTCTCTCTATCTCTCTCTCTCTTGAGCTACCACCCCTCTCCCTTTCTCTCACTTGAATCCCTCTCTCTCTCTCTCCATGGTCTTCCACTAAAAATACTTCAGCCATGAGGTTCTTTTCAAGCCATCACCACTTGTGAAGAAAAGATTTTTGGGAAGAGAAGGACCCATTCGGCCAAGCAAGGAATTTAAGGTTCCAAGATTTTTGATGATGGACCTAGTGATGGGATTGGTTGATTTCATGGTGCCCAATTGAGGTAAAATTGGCTGGTCTTCCGAGGTAAATAGCTTTTTATTGGGATTTTTGAAAAATAACCGTATTGCATAAAACATTGTTTTTAGGTTAAACACGTTTTGGGAAATTGTTTTTGGAAACTATATTTTTCCTAAAAAGTGTCGTGTTGTAACCTTAACTAATATGATTATTTATGAGAAGTGCATCATATTTGTTATTGCATATGAGGAAATGCATGATTTGTTAGCATGGAAAGAACAAGCATCTTTGATTAAATTCTTGGTAATGGATTTTATGGATTTATTGCATTATTTGCAAAATTTAAAGATGCTTTCATCTTGACTTGTGATATTTGGGAAAATTGATGCAAAATATTTTGACAAGAAACGGTTTTGAGGAATTTGAGAATATTGTGGATATTTGGTTATCAAAATATCTTATGAAACTACTTGGAAGTAAACTATATATTTTGAATACATTTAACTTGTGAGCTTTTGATGTAGGTTTGCCCTTGTGCTATGATGTTGGTGATTACCTCGTCTTTGTGACAACGTCTTTGTGATGTGTGATTACCCCATCGTTGTGACAACAAGTCAAGTTAGAGCCTTTCACTTTGCATGACACAGGTAAATTCTTGAGTGTGTGGGTGAGGCTGCTGCCCATAGGGCCAAAAGACCCCATGCAAAAGGGGTACTGTGTAACGCGTCATTCCCTGCTACCCATGGGGGGAAGAGGTAAATCCTTGAGTGTGTGAATGAGACTAGGCAGGGCCAAGAGACCACATGCAAAAGAGGTACTACATGGCGCATTATCCCCTGCTGCCTATGGTGGGGATAGGTAAATCCTTAAGGGTGTGTGTGAGGTTAGGTAGGGCTAATAGACCACATGTCAAAAGAGGTACATAACATCTAATGGTTTGTGGGTTCTAACTTCTCTATGGCGGTATAATGTCTTTGTGACATTTTTGTCTTTGTGATAGCTTGTCATGTGGCCTTGGGTTGGATTTTCAGGTTTTAAAATGATGTTTTGATAGCTCACAGTATATTATACATAGTTTCATATTGAGATATTTTCAAAAAGCTTTGTACAATATAGTTTCAATCATTCTTGTCATTTTACCAACGAGAATGAATTTGCTAAATTTTCATGGAAATTCCCAAATTATATAGCATGTTTTTTAAAATGTTTATTATCATGAAACTTGCACTTCCCCCACCCCTATTAATTATGCTACTTACTGAGTTTTAACTCATCCCATTCTCCAACAGTTTTACAGATAAATTAGCTATACATCGGACATGGAGCTTAGTTTATTGGTGGTGATTGGAGTACCATGCTAAGTGGGAGATTTGTGCTATAAATTGTTGGTGACTCAACTTACTAAATTATTCGAGGCCATAACTAATTCTACTAGAGGTTGGGCTCTTGAGGTTTGTTAGCCTTGGGCATGATAGGCGTAGATTTTCTGTTGAGGTTATGTATCTTAGAGAGGATCGTGACTTTGTGTTTATTTATTTGGAGCTTTGGATTTTCATGTATATTTGGAGACACATGATTTGTAGTTTGTATTGTTTGTAAATGTGTCATAGAGCTCTAACTTATATTGTGGAGAAATCAATATATTTATTTATTTATTTATTTTATCAAATGGAAAGAAAAAAAATCTCCTACAATTTATCTTGAATGCTCGGTTTTTCATGCTTTGAACCCTTTTGGGTTTGGGACGTGACAGCCTCTATACTTCAAGTCCGTTTAGGAACAACTTATTTAACTGAAACTGAAAACTTTTTATTGAAAGTATTGTAGACAAAGGTAAAAACTAACTAAAATAGTATAGTGGGACCCACAAATAGTACAAAAAAGTGTAGTAAGACCCATGAATAGTAGCAAAAATAAGCTAAATAGTAAAATAAGTTGACTTTAAACTCTAATCTCATTCACAACCTTCATCTACAATTATGAACCCAATTTACATCCTTAAGGAAGGCATGTGGTATCATGCCTTGAACACCCCATTATTTAAATGTTTCAAAGGGATTTACCATTTTATTATTTATATCGGTTTAAGCTTCTGTAACAACTGTGAACCACTCATTAGATGAGAAATCATTTGGCTTGAGGAAATGTGGCTTTTGAAGAAAGAAAGTCATCACCTTCGCATTTGTTGTTTTCATATGTTAATAGCATCCTATTCAATATCTATTTTGGTTTGTCTATTTAATTGGATCATTTATACCATTGAATTAATATAATCCAGTTCCTCAAAAAAAAAAAAATCCACTTTTTTCATTAATTAAATTTGAAAAAAAAAATTTAATTTCTCATACTTATCTTTATATTCATTTTTTTAATTTGACCATATTGTTCGATGAGTGATCATTTGTTCAACTAGTGATCCAATAATCCAACTCCTTAATTGGATGAATAAATAGCTTTTCAAAATTACTTATAATTTTTTTAAAAGAACCAAAAAAACAATGAGGGGTTTAATTTTATAATTAATTAATGTAAAAATAAATATAAAAATTGTAAGATTAGTAAATTAACAATATTTTTTAGAGTTATAAAACTTTTTTTTTTTTAGATTTACTTGTCCTTACTATTCCATCAATGACAACTAGTTCACTAGTTCAATTAGTGACTTAATAACTTGACTCACACCATAAATTAAAAATTGATTTTAAATCCACCCCCCCCCCCCCCAAAAAAAAAAGAAAAAGAAAAAGAAAAAAGAAACAAGGGATTCATGATTTTATAATTAATTAATTTATTAATGTAAAAAATAAATATAAAATTTTTAAGAACTGGTTCTTCAAGCTTTAAGAGGGTGTCCTAATGTGGTTCAAAGCTTTGGATCAGACATCACAACTGACTGCTTTAGGGATTCCATCTACAACGTTTTTCTTGAGTTTGCTTCGGGAGGAAGCATGTTTGATTTCATCAAGAAAATTGGTTCTGGTACTGGGTTGCCTGAGGTTCTAATAAGGGATTTCACTCCGTCTATTCTGATTGGATTGAAGCAAGTGCATGACCATGGATTTGTTCACTGTAATATCAAGCCTCACAATGTCCTGTTAGTACCTATAGTAGATGGGTATATTCCTAAAGTTGTAGACTTTGGGTTGGTAAAGAGGCACAATGTGAGAGATGGTAGTGGTGTTAGAGGCACACATTTGTTCTTTTCTCCTGAGATGGTGGTTTTTGGAATTCAGGAAGCACCTTCAGATATTTGGGCACTTGGGTATACTATGTTGATGATGTTGACAGGAAAACCACCGTGGTCTTGTACATCTAAATCTGAACTTGTGTCTCAGATTGCTATGGAAACACCGACAATTCCACGCCATATTTCAAAAGCATCCCAAAACTTCTTGAGTTGCTGCTTTGTGAGGCATTCTGTGAAGAGGTTGACGGCTACCAAGCTATTGAGTCACTTCTTTTTACTAGAATCAAATGAGTGTAAAGAAGTATTCATTCAAGAATCAGTTGAAGTTTCAAATTAGAAGTATCTTGGAGTAAAGCCTCAATCACAGCATCGTCCTTTAGCTTTGCCAAGTTTTATACCTCTTCCTTCTTCATCACCTAAAGAGGAAGAGGACATCCCTGCTGCAGTGGAGAGAACATGTTACAAACAGAACCATCCTTTGGCAATCATGGGTTGCCAACCTACTGTCACTTTTACTGTTTATGCCAATTGAGACATAGCAAACATTTTGTTTGCATTTGTAAATCTTTTTTTTTTTTTTTTTTTGTTAGTGTATAGCCTAGACTAAATTAGCTCATTGGGTTTAGCCCAGTATATTGTACTTGTATTTTACTCATATTACTTATACTACACACATACCTAACCTATATAAGACTCTCTATTGTACATTATTGTTTACACATAATATATAGACTATTCATTTTTTTTCTCTCACTTTATATTGTTAACATGGTATCAGAGCCATTGCTCTGACCTAGTGGTATTTTCCGGCGTTTTTTCGCTGCTCTCGCCTTCACCGATAGCCACTGTCAGAAGCAAGTCACCGTCGTCACACCCAACCACTACCTCTCGAATCTAGTCTATTCATCAATCAAATCGTCGAACCATAGTTACGATGTGATAGATCAGACTTCTCCGATCAAAACCCAGCCAGAAACAGTCCCAAAGGAGCTCTCACGTGCCCTTACCTGACGACCCAAGTTTCTACCTGCCGTAACACGCATCCACGCACCTACACACGCCATCGCCCAATCTCACGCACCTCACTTGCTCCACAAGCCCACGAGTCATTCGCTGCCGCATTGCAACATCAAGCCTAGTGATGTCAGCACACATCATCCCTGTGACGTCAACCCTAGTGACGTCAACATCTGTTGACTTTGACAGCCGTCATTGACCGAGGTTAAATTTTTTTAAAGGGGCTTGTCTTGCTTAGTTTCTCACATAGATTCCAATTTTTAGCTCCATTTCTTCATTTGAGATCTTCAAATCCCACTTTTTGGTCAACAAAACAAAAAAGATATCATTCGTCCTATCACCATTATGTTGGATGGTCCTACTAGCTATCATGTATGGTCTCAGAATATGACTTTCTTTCTCAAGGGTCGTAAACTGTGGAGATATGTGACTGGTTCAATTCCTAAGCCAATACCAAACCCTAAGTCCAAAGCCACAGCTACTAAAGACGCCTTCAAGACTGTTGTTACAATGGATGATTATGAAGAACGCCTAAAGGAATCGGAGAGTATTCAGAGTAAGATCTTGTCTTGGTTTATCAATACCTCTATTCCCTCCATTCATAATCTTCTTCCTCGTCTTGATACTGCTGAGGCTGCTTGGAAATTTCTAGCCGATCACTATAATTGTACTGATGATTCAAGCCTGGAGTTCCACATTGAATCAAAGTTTTATCAAATGTGCCAAGAGACAGATGTAAGGGGGTGGGCTGTGCTAGTGGTGTTAGGCTGCCTCCTGCTACACTAAGCCCAAGTTTTCTGGATAAGAGAGTCGAGACTGGCCCAGCTTCAGCTTAAGTTGGTCCGGCTTATGCGCAAACTAGGCCAAATCTGCCAGGGACGTGCTCACGGCAGGCAAAACTGTTTCAGACAAATTATGGCAGGCAGATATAATAATAATAAAATAAATAGGAAATATCTAGCCACTTTAATGGGGATTTGACCAAATAGCCCTTAACATCAATTACAATAACAATACTATTTGTTTTCTTTTCACGGAAGAGAAAGAAAAAGAATAATAGAGAAACATCAAATGTTTATAATCATGGGTTGATCGGAATACTAGAGGAATTCGACCGGAAATTCAATCCGCGGGAGCAGAACCACAAAGGGGAGAACATCCCTCCTCAAAGCAGTCAATCTCTCAGGAAAGAATCCTGCCGTAGAGGTTAACAACCCTAAGGGAAACAAGCCTAAGTGGTTTTCTGCGTAGGTGCTTTCGAGTTTTTCTTACAGAAGGCCGGGTTTCATAAGGGAGAGAAATGATTAATCTACCGGTGCATGCCCATCTTTCTAATTCTCACTATTTCTTTCTTTCTTCTCACTTTGTTTTCTTTTCTATTTCTTTTAAGTTTTCTATTTCCTTCTCCAAGTTCCATTGTTCCTCCCCCCTTTCTGTTCACGGTAAGACCCTCTTTTTATAGTGCCTGCCGTGACCTGATTTTACTGTTTTAACCATTAACTCCCTTTGTTTGGTATGGGTGTACTGGCCGATCATCACTATTCCGTCTGTGTGTCATCCTCCCATCGCCAGACAAGGAAGTGTATTTTGTTTGCTAGTCTGCCGTGGCACCCTTCCTGCCACGGTCTGGGTCATTTCTCTCTCCTTATCCCTCATGGCATGCACCTAATGATTCCAACTCAGCTTGCCTCTTTTGGGTAGTAAGCCATCCCAGCAGGACACCTCCCCGAAAGTGTCTGAGCCGGAACCATAAAAATAGATTTTTCCCCTCTCCCCACTACCAAACCATGCCCACTGATCCTCTAACCCCCCCGACCTCACCATGCTCTGTATTGGCTGGGTACAGGCTGGTAGTGCCTGGGCCTTGCGCGTGCCTTCATTCCATATATGTCCAAAACTTGCCTGCTGCCCATTCGTCTGCCGTGGTCTGGAGGCTCACCGTCCGTATTTTTTGACCTCTTATATGGGCTGTTCTTTGTTTTCCCGCTCCATTCAAGAGCTGGGCTTTATTTGATGATGGGTCTTATATTTCTTTGGCCCACTTCTTGGTTTCCTTTATTTTTTGCCATGTTGTACTGTTATTCCTGCCGTAATAACTTAATCCTGCTGGACTTCTTTTAGGCCAGCCGTTTATTCATTTTCTCAGTGGTTTGGCATGGCCACTGGTTTACTTCTATTTATGGGCTCCTATGTCCCTTTTGACTTTCCTTTGGGCATCCTTGGCCCGTTTGCTTTCTTTGGGTTTCTTCAGCCCTTTTGCTAATTCTACACTCTCATGAGCTTTTTACTAACTTCATTGGGCTTCCCTGGCCCAATAACCTTATTCTCATCCTTGGGGTTTATGGGCCTGCCATAAACCCCTTACTTTCTTAGTTTGCATTACCTCGAGCCTGCGGCGGCCCTTTCTCGCTTTTCTACCTCATACACTGCCCATGGGATGCTATTTCTTTCTTTCCAGACTTCTTTGAGCCCACTTGCCTCTTCAAGACCCATTTGTTTATTTCTTGGGCCTGTGATCCATTATTCCTGCCGCTTGGGCCTAATGGTTTTGCTGTCTGCTTTGTCAATTCTTTGTTGCCCTTGTTATTGGGCTTTCTTTCTTTCTACCTGGATTCTCACAAATGGCCCCCAACAACAGGTTAGTCTATTTCTGATTTTTATTCTTAGACTTCTACTATGTGGGAACAACTCTCTGCTGTAGATCCTCCACTAATGTGTTCTAAGGACATTGAGCTCTTTGTCAAATATCAAGATCGCCCTAAATTTATGCACTTCATGATGGGTTTACATGAAGATTTTGAGCCTACTAGGGCTTCTCTACTTAGCCGATCTCCTACTCCTTCTCTTGATGCTGCAGTCAAGGAGCTCATTTCTAAGGAGAACCGTCGGCCTACTCATCACATGTCATCATCTGATCGTGTATTGGATACACCATCTCCACAGCCTCTCATTGCTGCATTCACTACTCCTCCACGAATAAACTCTGGGCGTCCTACCTCTTAGTCTTCCAAAGGTACTCACTGTGAGTTTTACCGTGCCAAAGGCCATGACATCTCAGTTTGTCGCAAACTTCAGAAATTTATGCAAAAGCAAAATAAAGCTTCTCTTCCTCAAGCATTTGTTGTATGTCCTTCAGATTCATCAGTTCCTACAAGCCCATCTTTGACTTCCTCACTTACTACAGCTGATATTGAGGCAGTAGTTCAACAGGTTTTATCCTGCACTTCCACTGCCCTTTCTGTCACCTCAGGTAAACAACCTTGGTTTTTTGATACTGCATGTTGTAACCATATGACTCCTGATGAATCCCAATTTTCTAAAAAGGCACCCTTAGAACATCGAATTACCATTTACACTACTGATGGAACTCCTATGTTTGTTTGTCATAAAAGAACAGTCTCTTCTCCTTATTTATCCCTTAATGACACTTTTCATATCCTAAAGTTATCCCTCAATTTACTTTATGTTGATCAACTTTGTGAATTAGGCATAGATCTTCTATTTACTAATCATGGTGTGGATGTGCAGGATCCCCGGACGGGTCAAGTGCTTAGGACAGGCCGTAAGGTTGGCCGCATGTTTGAGGTTCATGACTTGAAGATTCCTTCACAAGTTATTTCTGCAACTGCTACCACTGCCACCCCCTCACCTGATCTATGGCATGCTCATCTTGGTCATCCATCTTTATCTCGTCTTCAGTTATTAGCTTCTCAAGGTCATTTAGGTTCCATTCAGTTTCAAAATTTTAATTGTACTTCCTATCATTTTGGCAAATAAACAAAATTACCCTTTAATAATAGTGACTCCTTTTCTTCTGCACCTTTTGATTTATACATTCTAATATTTGGGGTCCTACACCTGTTCCCACTGAGGGGGGATCTAGATATTTTGTTATATTTGTGGATGATTTTTCTCGATATACTTGGATTTATCTGCTTCATCATAGGTCTAAACTTGTGTCTATTTACCAAACATTTTATAAAATGATTGAAACACAGTTCAATCGCACCATCAAAGTCTTTCAATAAGATAATGCTCAAGAATATAATGATAAATATTTCCTATCCTTTTTAGACAGTCATGGTACCCTTCCTTAGCAGTCTTGTCCTTACACCTCTCAACAAAATGGTCGTGCAGAACAAAAACATCGTCACATTCTTGATGTTGTCCGCACCTTTCTCATTTCTGCCTCTCTTCCTGAGCACTTTTAGGGTGAGGCCGCACTCACTGCTGTGTACACCATTAATCGTATTCCTTCACCAACTACACACAACAAATCTCCATTCAAGCTTTTCTATGGTCAAACTCCTGACTACTCCTCTCTTCGGGTTTTTGGTTGTGCTTGTTTTGTCTCTCTTCCTCTTCATGAACGAACAAAACTCTAGCCTTGTGCTCGTCTCTGTTATTTCCTTGGTTATGGTGTATCTCAAAAGGGGTTTCACTGCTATGATCCTATTTCTTATCGCCTTCGTGTCTCCCGTTATGTTGAGTTTTGGGAACATCGTTCTTTCACGAGTCTTCAGCAGTTTCTTGCGTCCTCTTCCTCAGAGTCTCCCATTTTTACTGATCTTTTCCTTCGTCTCTATCCTGAACTTGTGGAGGATTCTTCAACATCGGCTGCCTCTCTAAACGACTCATCTCCGATTCTATCCCCGGCATATGACCCGCCTGTCTTCAATCCTGTGGCACCACCCTCTCTTAAGTCTCCTGATAGTCCTGAACTTCGTCATTCCACTCGGATAAGCATTCCTCCCCCTTATCTCACTGATTATCACTGCTCTTTTGCTCTTGCCACCCTTTATGAACCTCACACCTATCGTGAGGCCTACACTGACCCTCTTTAGCAGCAAACTATGAACAAAGAACTAAATGTCCTTCATAAGAATCACACTTGGGATATGGTTGATTAGCCTCCTGGTCAGTCTGTAGTAAGTTGTAGGTGGGTTTACAAGATTAAGACCAAGGCTAATGGATCTGTTAAACGATACATGGCTCGCCTAGTTGCCAAGGGATTTTACTCAAGAGTGTGACATTGACTATGAGGAAACATTTGCTCTTGTTTCTCGCCTTACATCTATCAGATGTCTCATTGTTGTGGCTGTTGTTCGCCGTTGGCCTCGTTATCAAATGGACGTGAAAAATGCTTTCCTCAATGGAGACCTCCAAGAAGAGGTGTACATGTAGCCACCCCCTGGCTATCCACACTCAAGCAGTCAAGTTTGTCACCTTCGTCGTGCTCTTTATGGCCTCAAGCAATCTTCTCAAGCTTGGTTTGAAAAGTTTAGCTCAGTTGTTGCTCAACAGGGTTTCACTTCGAGTACTCATGACACTGCTCTCTTTGTCCAAAGATCCTCTACTAGTATCACTCTTATTCTTCTATATGTTGATAACATGATTATTACTAGAGATGATTCTGCAGGTATCCACTCTCTTCAACACTTCCTTAGTCAACATTTTGAGATGAAAGATCTGGGCACTCTTAACTATTTTCTTGGGCTTGAGGTTGCCTCATCTTCTGATGGCTACTATCTTTTCCAAGCTAAATATGCTTCTGATCTTCTCTCCAAAGCCAGTATCACCGATAAAAAGACTGTTTCCACTCCCTTGGAATAAAATGCAAAGCTCACACCCTTAGATGGTGAACCTATATCCAATGCTACTTGCTATCGTCAGTTGGTTGGTAGTTTGATCTATCTCACTGTTACTTGTCCGGATATTTCACATGCCATGGGTATGGTCAATAAGTTCATGGATGCCCCTCGTTCTGTCCACTATGTTGCCATTCTTCGGATCCTCCTATATGTCAAGGACACACTTTATCATGGACTCCACTACCTCTCTCGGTCTTCTCTCGAGCTTTATGCTTATTCAGATGCAGACTGGGCAGGTGATCAGACCGATCGATGCTCTATCACTAGTTTCTATTTCCTGTTAGGTACTTTTCTTGTCTCGTGGCATAGTAAGAAGCAGGATATGGTTTCCCGTTCCAGTACTAAGGCTGAGTATCGTGCCCTTGCCAACACCACCTATGAGCTTGTCTGGCTTCGCTGGCTCTTAGCTGACATGGATGCTCCACAGCCCACTGCCACTTCTCTTTATTATGACAATCGTAGTGCTATCTACATTGCTCATAATGATGTCTTTCATAAACGCACCAAGCACATTGAGATTGACAGCCACATCACTTGCTAGCATCTCAAGAAAGGCAATCTCAAGTTGTTCTCCATCTCCTCTGCTGACCAGCTTACTGATATCTTCACCAAGACTCACCCACTTGGTCATCTTCGAGATCTTATATCCAAACTCCAGTTAGCTTCCTCCTTGCCACCTCAAGTTTGAAGGGGGATGTTAGTGTATAGCTTAGATTAGATTAGCCCATTGGACTTAGCCCAGTATACTGTACTTGTAGTTTACTCATATTACTTGTACTGCACACATACTTAGCCTATATAAGACTCTCTATTGTACATTATTGTTTTCACATAATATACAGACTATTCAGTCTCTCTCTCTCACTTTATATTGATTTTTCATTGTAATTGATTTTTTATTTTTTGGTTTCAGAAGTTGAAAACTAATGAGTCAATAAATATAAAGCATTTTGCATCTCTAGTTATTCACTTTAATGTTTTTATTTTCTTTCGATTTTCATTGTTCATTTATATACTAGTAGAGGTAGTTTCTACATTTGGCAGTGTCCTTAGCCCTTAAGCAGGGTATCTGGGAGATGCATCCTAAAGATATAGTAATCTACTTCAATTTTAGCCTTGTTTAACTTGTGTTCTGCTTCTATTTCAATCGTAGTAATCCTGTTTCCATCTGTAGTTTACTATGGTATCAAAGATATTAGTAAAAGAAAATAAATTGGAGTAACAAAAAATAGAATATAAGTGCTCAGAAAGAGATGGGGTTATCTGTTATCGCTGTGCAAGCTAATACAAGGAACAAGACAAAGTTTTTCAGTTACGTTGTTTTAGTCCTTTTCATTTTGAGTGAACTATGTATTCAAAATTCATAGATTTGAACAAATGAGCGTGTAGTAGTAGAGCTGGTATTAATAGATTTGAACAAATAGAGAGAATTGCTCTGGAATTTCAAAAGGGTAAAACTTAAGTAGAGTTCCTCAAGTGCACTATAATATATTCCCCAATTAAGTTCAAACACATGGCTGCATAACCAATAAAATACAAACTATATTATGTTTTTCAAGCACAATCAAACTTATTGCAGTAATGTGTTTGAATTTAGTTGGAGAACTTAATTTACTAAAGAACTGTACTAAGTTTTACCCATTTTAGAAATGCAGAGAAACACTGTCAGATGCCATCACAAGTAACCCTCTTTTAGGCTCTTTTCTGCAATTACTTTAGTCTGAAACTACTCTTCCCAACAATATGACATTATCCACACACCAGAAAGCCAAAGAAACAGTGTTTACAGTATTGATATTTCAAGTTCCATGACTTTTCAGGGACGCATTAGGATAGAGGGATGCACGCCTGGTGTGGCCCAAGATATAATTACATAATTGGCGAAAAATACATTTTGGTCCCTATATTTTCAGCCGATTTCCGTTTTAGTCCCTAAGTTTTTTTTTTACCGCTTTTAGTCCCTCTCCTGAAAGACGCTTCCATTTTAGTCCCTGCCGTTACATCAGAAACGGATATTGCAGACGTGGCAAACGGCAAAGTTAAATAATAATAAACTAATGTCCACGTGGCCTAAATTAATAATAAAAAATATTTTTTAATGCCACATCAGCATCTAAATTAAAAAAAATTAATTTATTAATTTTAACTAAATAAAAAAAATTTAAAACAGAATTAAAAACTAAAAATTTTATGAATTGAGATCTAAGTGTGTCTTGAACAAGAACAACAATAACACAAACCCAGATCCAAGAACACAAACCCAGAAATTATTTTTAAAAAAAAAACTAACCAAAGCCAGAAATTCCGATCTCAAAGCCAACCCACTAATCACTATTTGGCTCAACTTTCTCATTAATTCATTTGAGAGAGAGATATTTATTTTTATTTTGTTATTCGATGATGATAATTCGCCTCTTCCCTCTTTCTCAGTTTTCTCTTCCTTCCTTGACTTTTACGTATTTAAGTTTTGTTAAAAAGGTAAAAGAATAAATTACACAAATCGACAAATCGTATTCTTTTGTTGTTTTTTGAGGCTCTCTTTTTTGTTGTTGTTGTTGGTTTTGGATCCTTAGGGATTTCTAGGGTTTTGAAAAGCGCTATGGGCTGGTTGGTTGTGATCGATCTCGATTTTCTCGATCGTTGTTGTGTTCATCATCAATGGAGGCCGCTTCAGAAGAAGAGAACCAGAACCAGAACAATGAAGAAAACAACAACAACAACAATAACAACAACGGCAATAGTAACGGGAAAATCAACAACAACAACAATTCCAGTGAAGGACAGAGCAAGCCGAAGCGTCAGATGAAGACTCCGTTTCAACTCGAAACTCTCGAGAAAGCTTATTCGAGTGCGTACAAATTGTGAATTCTCTTTTCTTTTTTTTCTTTTTCTTTTTTTTGTGGTTTTCGATTTGTGAAATTTTGATAAATTTGATGATTTTTTTTTGGGGGGGTTTTTGTTTGATTCAGTGGAGACTTATCCATCGGAGGCGACGAGGGCCGACTTGGGTTGTGGCTGTGGGTTGATTTTCTTGGCCTGGGTTGTTGTGGGTTTTATTTTGGTGGTTGTGGGTTGGCTTTGAGATTGGAATTTTTGGCTTTGATTAGTTTTTTTTTTTTTAATAATTTCTGGGTTTGTGTTCTTGGATCTGGGTTTGTGTTCTTGTTGTTCTTGTTCAAAGCACACTTAGATCTCAATTCATAAGATTTTTAGTTTTTAATTCTGTTTTTAATTTTTTTTATTTAGTTAAAATTAATAAATTAATTTTTTTTTAATTTAGATGCTGATGTGGCATTAAAATTTTTTTTTATTATTAATTTAAGCCATGTGGACATTAGTTTATTATTATTTAATTTTACCGTTTGCCATGTCTGCAATATCCGTTTCTGATGTAACGGCAGGGACTAAAATGGAAGCGTTTTTCAGGAGAGGGACTAAAAGTGGTAAAAAAAAAAACTTAGGGACTAAAACGGAAATCGGCTGAAAATGTAGGGACCAAAATGTGTTTTTCGCCTACATAATTTAACATAAATGTACACCTGTCCTAAGCAATCTGTCAAACACTTTATTCAACTTTACTGTCTTAATCAGCCCAAAACTTTGTGATATAATGTTAGCACAGACAAAAACAAGAATTTACATTAATATAATTATGCCCAGAGAAGGGCAAATACATCTCGCCTTTGTTTGATATGATCATTCGGTACCAATACAAACCACAACTACAAAGTGGAAGGGCCACTAGAGAAGCTAGAAGTAGTCTATACTCTATAGTAGAGAATAAGAGAAATCAGTCAAACCAAAGTGTCATGACAACAGAAAATTACCCTTATCAATGGAATCTTAAGTAGGGGACTTAGCTCGCCCGCCTACCAATCAAAGAGGCTGAGAGTAAACGTAAACTCAACCTATAATCTCTTCAAGCTTTGTCCTCCAGTGGGAGGAGAAAAGAAGAGGACTTGTAGAAGCTTCGCTTCTAGTATGTAAAATTCAAGTCTCTCTCTCTCTCTAAATAGAAACTGATCGATTTTCATTGATTAGAAAAGATTACAATCCAACTAACTGATCTAATTCACTATCTCTATCCTTTTATATACAATCGTGTACAAAGAAAGCAAAAATAACAAACTCCCTGTTTTGGAGGGAAAGTTTGTTACAACTAAAGCTACCTAATCATTACACGTGTACATCAACTAATAACTTCCAGACCATGTGGCATCATCCCTTGAATTGAATGAATAATCTGATCATGATAAGGCACTGGTCTTCCACTGATACTGTGATGCACTGTGGCCTGCATTCACTTGCATCTTTTCCTGACCCTGTGGTGCATGCTGGGCCGCACCCTGCTGCTGCAATGCACGCTGGGCTGCACTGACCTGCAGCTTCCCCTGATCCTGGGTGCTAGTTTCCTGCTTGGAAGCTTGCTGCTGCAGAAAGCATACTTCTTGCATAGAATTGTTTTCAACATAGGACAAAGACAAGACTTTTTTTTTTTTTTTTCCCGGTAGTGCCATCCTCCCCAATGGCTGTACGGGCTATGAAAAACAAAAATAACAATTTAGCATTGACAAAATCTAAATTGTCAAAATAGTGATTATTGTTAATTACTTTAACCATGGTTTCATTTTTGTGGTGAAGACAGCGACCACAGTAAATTAGGTAATGAATTTGGTAGTGGCCCATGTAATCTCCAATTGTTTATGGAGTAAATCCAAAAGGTCAACACTATAATTTTTGAAGATCGCACCAATATACAAAAGAGCATGGTAGTGAAAAAAATTGAATTGACAATACTCTTACTAGGTTGAATTTGACGAATAAAATTGATTAACTGTCAGTCAACATCCTTTTAAAACAGACTCCACAAATTAGCTATTTTCATCCTCTTTCATAAAGCATGGCACCTCACCAAAAAGAATAAATAAATAACAAGGCCTACATGTTACCTTGGTTCTTTAATGGTGGCTTAAATTTGG
The DNA here is from genome assembly GCF_932294415.1 of Quercus robur. Classification (NCBI taxonomy): domain Eukaryota; kingdom Viridiplantae; phylum Streptophyta; class Magnoliopsida; order Fagales; family Fagaceae; genus Quercus; species Quercus robur. The sequence continues at coordinate 12,448,998 of NC_065543.1, read as the reverse complement.
AAAATTCAGATATATCTACATTGATGCAATGAACAAGCACGCAGATACTCAAATACCCTTCTTGCTGATGGTTTATTCAGAACTTCTGATTTCTGTCTCATCAGGTTTGCAGTCATTGTCAATCTTCTGTAGCAATTCACGAGCCATCTTCAATTTTCCACTCTTTTTAAATGCATGTTCAAAAGCATCCTTTATATAGACTGGTGGATAAAAACCCTTTTCAAGTAATGATTTTAGCTTTTCATAAGCAGCCCCTAGTTCACCTGCTTTACAGAGCTTCTGCAAGATCTGAGAGTCCAATTTCCGCTCCAATTTGAATAACAAATCCAACTTTGCATTATCCCTCAAAAGTTTATCCACTAAACTATATGTGTGAAAATGTGGAGATAAGCCCAGTCCTAACATCTCAATCAATAAGCCATAAGCATCTTCCCAATTCCTAGCTTCACCATAAGCAAGGATCAATGCCGAATAGGTAAAATTATCTGGAAGGCATCTCTTATTATTCATTATCTCAAAAACCCTTTTAGCATCATCTAAATTCCCTAATTTGCATAGCATTGAAATAACAGAATTGTAAATAACCAACTTTGGCTTCATGCCCTGGGAGAGCATCCTCCCAAACAAATGGCTGGCTTCCTCTACCAATCGGTGTTCACACAATGCCTGTATGACAATAGAGTAACCTTCTTCCACACAACTCAGCTTCCTTCCCTCAACAAGTTTCAACAACTTAACAGCTTCTTCCATTTTACCCAATCGACAAAGCTCTGAAATCAGCTGCTTTATAACAAATGTACTAGGTAATAAACCCATCTCATGAACTGCCCAAAACACTGCAACTGCAGGCTGTACGGCACCACTGTTAGCACCCACATTTGGAACTAAAATTGTAAAGGGTCTATGAGCATCTTTCACTCTAACTTTCTCAACAGCTCCCTCTTTTGCACTCAATGAACACAACTGCCCAATAAGAAAGTTCACCGCAGACCGAGTAGGAACTAAACCAGCCCTACCCATTTCACCAAAAACATCAAGTGCAGTCTCAAACCTACCAAATTTACATAAACCAACAAGAATATTACTATACGAATACGTATCCGGCAATTCGATTCTCCTAAAAATCATTAGTGCAAAATCAATTAGTTCCTCAGATCTTTCCTTCTTGCAAAGCACATAGAGCATATTATTGTACACAAGATTATCGGGTTTACACCTAAATTGTGATTCCATTTCCTGAAACAAGCAAAGGGCTTCTCTAACTCTCCCTTGCCTACCCAAAAACCTAATACAAATCGAAAATGTTCGACACGAAACTCGACCTTTATGTAAGAACACAGTCACCAAAAGACACTTGATATCATCAAATAGCTTCCTCCTACCTAAGAAATCAGCCATGTACTCAACAACACAGTCATCAAACTTAAAACCCATTTGCATTCCAGCCCAAGCAAAGAATTCCAAGGTCTTAATCCTACCCAACTGTCTATAGTTCATCAGAATTTGAAGCACAAGATTAGAGTTCAACTTTTCTTCAAAACCCTTTAACAAATCATCAATATTTGTTGTGGTTTGATGGGGTTGGCTTGAAATTAGTAAAGAACAGATTGTGTTGAAATCAGAAGAACTTACAGTGCGTGAGGTTGTTGTTGGTGGTGGTGGTGGTGGTGGTGGCACAATGAGTGAAGCAGGTCTTCTGGGAGTGGAGAAATTGGGTTTGGGGATTGAAGAAAATGGAGAGGAATTGAGAAAGGGTGCGAGGGTTTTGAAGAGGTTTGAAGAAAGAGTGAGAGCTCCATTTTTAGTTCTAAAGATCATTCCTTGAATTTGGCTGAACTTGTGATAACGTCCTATGCATCATTCTTCTGAATTCAACTCTCTTCAAGGGGTTTATCAAAAAAAATAAAACCTCTCTTCGAAGGGATTTTTTTTTTTTTTTTTTTTTTTTAAATGGATATCGCTCCCAAAAAAAAAAGATCAGCATGTGTCCAAATTGCCCTTTTTTTATTAAAATAAAATATTTACCAAATTATTACTGTATTAATTTCTTTTTGTTCTCTCTTTTTGGTACTGAGGTAAAGAAGTAAAAAATTTTGGCACTACCTATTACTAAAATTATTGGATAAAATGTGTGTGTGTTTTTTTTTTAACAGTAAAATTACAAGCACAACATTTTCACAACAAAATTTAGATGTCATACAATTAATGGTAAGTAAAAAATGATGATAGTAGTAAGTTTATATGAGAACCAATAACAACTTTTGACCTAAAATCTGTTATAAATTTGTTATGAAAATGTTGATCAGTAGTATTACTCTTTTTTACCATCAAGACATAATTTTAAGCTAGTCTAACTTTTTTTTTACAAATAAATTTCCATTTAGAAATCATGTTTTAAATAGTTAAGAGTTGATTCAAAATCTTACGTTGAAAATACAATTATTTAAGTGTAAAAGCTAGAAGGCTCTAATCTTGCCAAGACCTCCATACTCCACCACTCAAAATCTCTCAATATGGTTGGTGATTATTGAGTGAGAGAGTATGTAGCAATGAGAAATACCAATTGTATAAAGGAGGGCAACAAAGGATTGGGGGGGGGGGGGGGGGGGGGGGAGATGATGATGATTTTTTATCAAAATAAAAAATGATCCAATAGTAAATCGGGGTTCAATCACACTCCCAATTATGCACCCAATTTACATCCTTCACAAAACACATGTAGCATTATATGTTGAATAACCCATTATTTAAATCGGTATGTTTCAAAGGGGTTTACTATTTCATTTAATGATCAATATAATATATTTAGATTGTACCATTTAATACAACACAAAACTATCAAGACCTCTAATACACCATGCTGTCATTGCCTCACTTAGTATCAATAACACAAGCTCACAATGCCTCCAAAAAAAACTAATAGCTGCACCATGAAGCCTGAATCACCATGCCTACAAACTTCTTAAGACCTAAAATTTCTAAACCAATAGCAACACTGTAACCAAGCCAATGCAAACCTATTTGGTCTAAACACTCAACTCCAAATTCAAGCTTCAAGACCCTAACCCCATAATCAAGCCCTATAAATCATTGCTACTCATAGTTATTCCATGGTCTAACCCCCCACCCATTCATTTTAAAACCCATTAAACAAAATTCCCACAATCAACTCCCATTAAACCCCACCTCCATGCACATCACCAACTAAGCCACAAAGCTCACCTCTAACTCTATATTCCCCAATAGAGGAGACAATATAATTCAACAATGAATTTATAAGAAAATACTTTCAAATAGAAATTTAGTAAATGTTGTAAAATTTTGACAAAACACCAAATATAATTGAAATCTAACCCTACATATAAAAAGAATCCAACTGACGATTGGGCACTTATCACCAACATGCTTGATTGCGCACCTTATTTGGTGCCTTAACGTGACCTGGTGCTGTTATATCTTATAAGTCTTTCAACAACTAATAATAAACTCGTGTCATCTTTTTGGTCCCAAAAAAAAAAAAAAAAAATAGTGTCATCTTGGGCCTAAAACGAAGCCCATACCTGCTAGCACATGCTAATGTGATGCAATTTTAAATTTACAGTAAAATCAGTGGAATTGAGTTTAACAATTTGATAGAAGAGGTTACATGACTTTAAATAGAGGTCTCTTTCAAAAGTCTTTATTTTGCAACCACCTGAGGGCAGAGTGGTTGGAAGCTTTCAATGCTCATCACACTTGAGTTTGGAAGTTGTAGGTTCAAATAATAGCAAGTCTCATTATTGCTTTAGACAATCTCACATTATATAAAAGTAAGATTTAAGTGGATGGAAAATAATGACAACTCGTGCTACCTGTTATTTTTTAATTATCAAAAAAGTCTTTATTTTGTAGTTCAGCTTCTTTTTTTAAAGCATTTTTGGTAAAACATAACTGTATGAAAAACTTTTCGGCCTTGGATTTTTAACAAGAAAAATTCATAAAAATTGAATTTCTATCTTGTATAAAAAAAAAAAAATCATTAAATTGTCAATGCTAGTGCAGATTTGATATTATTTTAAAAATCGTGTCAATTTATTTTCTTTTCTTTAAAAAAAATTAAAAAGATATAAATCGACATTGGCAGGACCACCTTTTGCACTATTATGTATTTTCCCCGATTTTCTTTTGCATGAGGGGAAAAGAGCCCAAAATTACTCAAAAAATCAAATGACATTATTCTATTAAACCCCCCAAAGAACCAAAAAAATGCTGGAAAATGAAACCGAATTTGTTCATGAAATGCAAAAGAAATTATATATATTTTATGTACAGAGTAAGATGTTCACAAATTGTTAAAAAAGAAACGCCCTCTTGGGAAAAAGTGCAGTCACGTAAAACATGCGTTGGAACCATCCAAATGATCAGCATTATGCTGTTTTCTTCAGCCTGTACATGTGATACATGTGTTCTTGGAAGCTGGGACTTTTCAGTGTATAAAGCTGATGTATATCCCAAAGTGTCTCAGGAGGAAGACTGGTGTTTTGGAGCTCTTTGCTCATCTAATCTTCTCACATTGATAGACTTATGCGTTGGAACCATCCAATTGATCAGCATTATGCTGTTTTCTTCAGCCTATACATGTGATACATGTTTTGGAAGCTGGAACTCTCCAGTGTATAAAGCTGATGTATATCCCAAAGTGTCTCAGGAGGAAGACTGGTGTTTTGGAGCTCTTTGCGCTCATCTAATCTTCTCACATAGATAGACTTTCTCTTTTTCCCACCTAACTTATAATTTGTTTTACATGGTTCTTTTGGGTTAATCTAAAATCCAGAGCTTCTCAAACAAAAAAAACAAAAATCTAAAATCCAGAGCATTCTTAGTGGTAAACAACTTAATTTCCACTATAACTCTTCTGTCAACTTCTAATATGTTTTCGATGGTTTTTCTGGGTTAATAAAAAATCCAGAACATTCTAATAGTAAACAACTCTCCAATAATTATCCCTTTTGATTAAAGAAAGAAAAAGTGACAAAAAGTTAAGACCTTTGTATAATTTACATGGTAAAAGAAGGTCCCATATTTTTCTAGCTATCGCGTGCCAGCTTCAACTTTTAGGTTTTTATAATTTTTATAATTAATTCGATAGATGGAAGCATTTTACATAGATACTTGTTCGGTACAATTAAGCTACAAGCTGTTCATGTCACCTTCACCTTTGTGAACACACTATTTGTAGAATTTTTGGAGAAAAAGAGAGAAACACTTAAGGCTATGTTTGGCTTGGGAGAAAATGAGAGAAGGGAATAGAAAGGACTTCTTGTCCTTTGCTTGGTTAAAAGAAAATAAAGGAGAGAAATGAAATATGAAAAGAAAAAACTTCTACGGGTCCCACTAATTTTTTTACTTTTAACTTTTCATCCAAATCCATAAATCTTTAAAAAATTATGACTTTATATGTGAAAATACATTTATATTCTTATTTATTTATAAATTAAAAGGATAAAAGTGTAAAATACATTCAATTTCTTTCGTTTCTCTTCTTTGTACATCCAAGCACATTTTCCTTTCCTCTATCTTTCCATTCTCTTTCCTTATACTTTTCTCTTCTCTTCGCTTCCTTTCTCTTCTCTTCTCTTCTCTTCCTCTAATCAAACATAGGCTTAAGAAGATTATTATGATTGAAACGTGTATGTTCTGAAGCATTGGAGAACTTTCGTTTGTCTACAAATTACTACTCGCGTGTACTTTTTTTCAACATTTGAAATTCAGTTGCGTGTGTGGAGAACTTTCGCATGTCACAACTTACAAGACGTGTGAATCAATTGTATATGAAGATTATACCGAAGGCTAGCACTGCATTTATTATTAGTCAACTGGTCAAGAATTAAGACAGAGATGTAAAATATTCATCAATTAACAAACTCTCATTAAGAATAGACAAAGATAGTTTGACCGGTTGATTCAACTTTTCCAAAGGTTGAGGCATCATTCTCTCGGTAATTATGATTTAGACCAGCTGATCAACTTTTCCAGAGGTTGAGGCATCATTCTTTCAGTAATTATGATTTATGAAGCTTGTGAATATGTCTTCCTGATTAGTCTAGTTATATTTATATGCCTGGTTGTTCATATTGACGCTGGATAACATATCTTGAACATTTTCACCTTTTATATATGTCAATATAACAACTGGACATTCACTTCTCAAAAAGAGCATCTTTTATTAGATACTTGGTATCGAAGACAAAAATTGATTACTACATTATACGCATCAAATGCTCCTAAATCTCTTTAAGCATAATAGCCTCGGCCTTTAGGTAGCTCAATCAGTATAGTTTGATATAGAACAAATGACAAGGTTTCTGCTTTCAAATTTTGTTTCGTTTGGACATCTAAAGAACCGTCCAAACAATTTTGCTGGTGGCTCAAGCCTATTACAGCAGCCATTGAAGGAACTTTGCTATTATTGCACATCTACAGCAGTCTATATCTCATAACTGCTCTCTTTGAACAGCATACCCCTCATGCTATAATAATGAAGAAACATGCAGCATCCGTCAAAAACACATAACAAGAACATGCACATTTCTTTGGATTTCATTGCTACCTTAAGGTGTTTAACAACTTGGGCAGATCACAATTAAGTGAATTGAGTGAAACAGGCTTTAACTATCAACAACAATGCAACAATAATTCAACTTAGTCCTTATAGAGGTAAGTGTCAGGGCACATTTTCCCAATGCAACTAAGGGAAATCACATGATCAATGAAGATTTACAAGTTAGAACCTAAACTTAGCACCAATGTAACAATACTTCAACTTAGCACCCCTTTTCTCCCTCTTTCCGTTTGCTCCTGCGGTACCAGCTGAACACGCATTCATCTATCCATAGGGTGGATAAACATAAGTTAGCAAAGTTAATCATTGTTAGCATCATACAGTCAGGATAGCGAGCACCGAGACAATCACACATTGTTAAACTCAGTTAGGTTAGTTACCTCAGCAATCGCAGAGGTCTGCGAGTGGCTGATGAAGCTCTAATGAAGGTTCTCACCGCTGCATAAAACCAACAACTAAGATTGGAATTCTTAGACATACATGCCACTAACCAGTAACAAAATGGACAAGCTGAAGATGGATAAATTTATTCATATCATTAATTATTTTTCAAGTGCCGGATACAATAATCATAAAAAAAAATTTCTTAGTCTTGGAAGAATTAAGTCAGACTCAGTGGATTTTGGTTAATTCAAACCTGAAACCTTCTCCTTCTTCCTCCTCCACTTCTTTCTTCATAAAATCTGACCCGTCATTGACGGATCTTAGCAGGTCCTTCTCCAGCTAAAAGATTGCAGGAAAATTCATTCATGCATAAAGATTGTCCTGGAGAGGTAAGTGAAGCAAAAGCTCCACATGAAGTTCCAGGTCATCGGCTTCCAGTTGCAAAAGAGAATGTCCATCCATTTTCCCCTCCTGATAAATCCATTAAATCTTGATCTCTTATAGTTCTAGCTGCATAATCTAACAGTACATGCCACAGCCTGCGCCCAATATTTTAGCCTTGCCTTAACATCTTCTGGAGGGTCACCTGGACAAGGAAAAGAGCCAGAAAGTTTGAATCAAATGTTTGATGCTGGTATGACTTGAAGTTGCAAAGGTCTATAAAAAGGCAAGCATTTAACTGTATAGCAAAAAAAGGTTTGGAGCATAGAGATCTACACAATAACCAAGTTTTTCATCAAATTCAAATTCATTGAAGAAGAAACTTCATCAATGGAACACCCGAAGCAGACCAGTTTCACAATGATCTCAACAATGGAATTTAGTTGGTCAATTCATCTGGAGAAACCTCACTTCATGGTTTCATATACATTACATCTTATGAAAGAAAAGAAAAACTACATCACGAAAATTAGTTAGAATTACAATAGACCCTGTTCATGATTTTAACTATAGAACACTTCATCAAAATTTCGTCAAAAACGAAAACAACTCATTTCACCATTTCATCTTGAGAACAGAGTCAACAGACCAGTCCACAATCTAAACCCAAACTACTTTAAAAACTCAAAGCAGATAACTCATCACTTCATCATTATAACACCATGTAACCAAAAATTTCTTTCAAAAATCAAACAAACCCAGATCATTATTCTAATAAAAAGGCACCCCAAGCAGATCAAATATCAGAGCCAAAGGCAACAATACCTTCCATTAACAAAGAAAAGTCCAAACTTTCCCAAGAAAACAAAAAAAAAATAGCAAGAACCCAAAAGACTCACCAGGACTAGAGATCTTCCAGTTGGCAATGGGACTAGAAACCGGAGAGCAAGAGTCGGTGGCAGGCGCTTGAGCACTCTCTGGTGGTGACTTCTGCTGCTCGTCCATGAACTTCTGGCTCATTGAATAGCAAAGCTCAAGCGCAGGCAAGGTGTTACGGAGCTCAGGAATCTCCTCATAGCTGAACCCAAAGCCAAGATCCAAGCACCCTTTGAGCTCATCAAGATCCTCATCTGTCAAACTCTTGGTTCTTGACAAGTCGTCATCATCAGCTGGCTCCACATACCATTCAAGCAAGACCTGGCTTTTCTTCTTCTTCTTCTTCAAACTACTGCCATTTTTATTGTTCATGTTAAGGTTGTTCTTGTTAGCAAAATTTAACTTTGCCCACTCCTCGTCTTGGTTAAGAAAGCCAGTAGTTTGGGGTTGGCTTACCAGCTCAAAAGCAGTATCATTTTCTGGGATTGAGGTGGTAGTGGAAGAAGAAGAAACCCAGGATTCAGATTCACATGGAAGGCCTCCCATCTCTCTATCTCTCATTCTCTGTAAGGTGTATGGAAAGTGAGGGGGAAGTCTCCTTTTAAAGCTGGATTTGCATCCAGAGTGAAACTAGCTAGCAGTTTCATAATTTTCATTCTCTTTTTCTCTTTTTATTTATTTTAATTTTTTTTAAAGATAATTTTTGTGAGAAAGTGATGTCCATATTCAAAATTTTTTTTAAAATGTTTTTTTATTAAAAAAAAATACAAAGTTCTGTTTTTACTTGTTAATTTAATTGCGTGAAGACTTTGTCATAGTGTAAAGAAGATAGTACTATTCTATGGGAATATTCATGGAATATAATTGTAAAAATATAATAATTAATGAAAAGGGGTAACGGGTAAACACTAAATAATATGAAAAAAAAAAAAAAAAAAAAAAAAAAAAAAAGAAGAAGAAAGAAAGAAGTTACTAAGAAAAAGTGGAGGTTGTATTGTAGTAAGTTAATTTATAAGTTGGGTTATTTAAAGTAATAAGAAAAACTTTAATGAATGAGCTGCAAATAAGTTGGCAAGATGCACATAGAATATACCTCACATTATACTTGATCCCCTATTTTTAAATAAAATTTAAAATTTATTTGATTTTTTACCTTAAAGAAAGGAGAAAAGATGCATTCACAATATTTTTACAACAAATTTTAAATGACAGTTTCTTATTGGTTATTATGGGTGGACAAAAAAATAATTTAAGTAGTGAATTCAAATTAGAACTAATAACAACATACCACCTAAAATTTATTGTGAAAATGTTATAAAAAGTTGTGAACATATCACTTCTTAAAACAAAGAAACTAAAAACCAATAAAGAGAGATAAAAATTAGAAATTTCTAAGAAAAAGTGGAAATTGTCATAAGCCCATTTTAGGAAATAAGCCAACAAATTTGAAACAACAAGACCATGAATTCAGCAAATTAATCCGAAACAAAAATAAAGTGGTCAAACGTATATAGTCAAAAATATTAGTGACATCACAATTTTCTAATTTTAAACAAAATTTGAAATGTATTTGAATTTTATAAAATGATTTTTATACCATTATACATGCTAGTTAATTTGATAGAGAAGATTAATAAGAACTTGTTTGGTTTTTGTTATTTTGGTTTAATGCAACTTATAGGATGAATTCTTAATTAATTTTTGGTTAAACCATTTGGAGTTTTAATATAGTTCATAACTTGATTTAATTTACAAACCAATATAGATTTTTTTTTAAATGAAAAAAAAAATGATTTTTTTAGGTATAAATATTTTTTTGAAACAAAAATTCAATAAACTTTTTTATTATTTTAAAATATTATACGAAACTAAATAAAGAAAAAAATTCTATTCCACCCAAAACTAAATAAGAAAAGACAAAAAGTAATTTTTCAACTCATTTTAAAGTTGCGCTACCAAATAATTTATTTTTGAAAAAATATTAATGTAAAAACAAATAAAGCTAATGTTTTATTATTATGTAGACAGTGCAATTAAAATTCTATTTTGTAATTACATTTATGGATTATAAAAACGAGTACTCTCAATGCAATAGTTAATAATCTATTTTAAAAAAGTTTTGACACCACTTTTATAAATAAAAATAAAAGTGAAAATATTGATTATTTTTTTCTATAAAAACTCTTTTAAATAAATTTTTAACCACTACTTTAAGCACATCAGTTATAATTTCCCAACATTTATTAATAATTTTCGTTATTATCTTATATAAGGTTCGTTAGAATAGAACTTATTTTTGTTGAAATTGAAAAATGAAAATACTGTAGTAAATTTTTTTTAAATATATGAATAGTATCGTGTAACTTATTTTTAATGAAAAAATTACTAAAAAGTGAGATTTGTTATGGGTCCCATAAATAATGGACAGACACACTGTTATACTGTTTACAGGAAAATAGTCAAAAGTTGCTGCTACTAATCATAACAGTGCATGAAGCTCCTAAACGCGTGCCAAAAAAAAAAAAAATAGTAAAACGCATACGTGGACGCAGAATAAGTGTATCCAAACCCACACATAATGTATGAATGTATGTATGCATGAGAATTCATGTTGGATACATGAGTGTGAGTGAGTATGTTATATATGTATGTATGTGTGAACATGATGATGTGGACGGGGGGCCAGCTGTACTGGGTGGAGGAAATGATGACCAAAATAATAATAAAGTGGACACGTGGTTGTTGAATGGGACACTAGTTACTATGAAATAGGACAACAGCTATATGTGGGACCCAATATTGGTGGTAGGGGTCCACCATGTTGTTGATAGATTTTGTTTGTATCAGGAGCTAGGAAATTCTGCATGTGAGAGAATTTATTATTTTCTTTTAGAGAAAAAAAAAAAAAAAAAAAAAACTATAATTATCATTTATAATTGTTATTTGTAAGCAAAGGAACCTTTTAGAAGTGTTTGGACACAATATAAATTCTGCCCGTAACTCGGATAGTTACAAATTTGGCAATAGGTCGAGTCAATTGAGTTGGGCGCAACTTGTCCTAGTTCAGGTCAAATCGGATTCAGTTAAAAATACTTACTGAATTAAAACGTGTTGATATTTCTAATTTTCTATAACCCTTATTTCGTCTTTGACAAGTTAGGTCAGCTTGGAATTATCGATGTCTTTTTTCACATTAAGGGCCTGTTTGGTCACCCAGTTTGAGCAACGTTTTTTTTTTGTTTTTAAACACTCTTGTGGTGGGCCCCATGTTGAAATTTTTGTTTAGTATGTGAGTCTGAACTAGCAAGGTTCGAGTTGTGTTGAGGCGCTGTTTGAGCAAGTGTTTCACATGAGATGAGTTCTGTTCAAGCTTGTTTGAGCATGTGTTTTACTGTGCTCTGGACCCATGCGTATAATCATACCGTCTCTTCTCTCCCACGCGTCACTATGCTCTGGTCTCTCTGAAACAACTCTCCCACGTGTCGTCGCAGTAAGGAACTTGGCTCTTTTCTCCTTTCCCTCTCGCACCTAAGTCGCATCTCCATTAATCCCTCACACACCCGCCATTAATCTCACACACCCACCCAATCCATCATAACTCATCCCAACAACACCTTTTAAACCACATTTTTAGAAATTTTAAACAACGTTACTCAAACTTCACTACCAAACAAACCCTAAAATTTTTTTTAACATGCTTTCTAGCATCGTTTTTCATATGTATATATTTCAAAACAAAAGCTGAATATACATAAATCCTTAAGTTTATCCTCTAATGTAATTGATTTTAATAGTTTACTAGTCTATTAATTTTTAAAATACAAATTAAAATAAAATGCATAGGTGTGTTATGCATATGAAACTTGAAATAAAGTTGAACACCTACAATTTTTTTTTTTTTAAAGTTAGAATCACATATAAATTAAGTGTACTTTTTAAAGATAAAATTAAAAGTAGAATGATTTTAAATTTAGCAAAAACCCTATATATTTGTTTGTCATCACAAATAGCTCTTTGTTTATAATATCAAAAGGCAAAAAGAAAAACTAATCATGCACAATGATCAACTAATTTGGCCAAAGGACTCGATGTGTAATGTAATCACTAAGAGGCTGTTTGAATGCAAAAATTTCATCACTCAATTTCCATCACTCATCACTCATCATTCATCACTTAATTTTTCACACCCGTTTGGCACCACCACTCAATATTTTTCACACTATTTGTAGGCCCCATACCTGTCACTCGATGCAGCTTTTTTTTTTTTTCGATACCCAAACACACCAAACCCAATAAAAAAAAACAAACAAACTAACTAAATCTAGAAACCCGATGAAGAACAAAAGAAACCCAGCCAAAAAAAGAACCCAGTGAAAGAACAAAAAAAAAACCCAGAAACCACACGCAATGAAGGAAGAAGAAGAAGCCACCTAGTGTGAAAGGAAAAAGAAAAAAAAAAAAAAAGATGAAAAAACGCTCGCACCGAACCCAGTGAAGAAAGAAAAAAGAAAAGAGATGGTCAAAAATTGCGGCTGAGACTGACAGTGGATCCCTCCATGTAGTTTTATTTACGGAAATGCCATTAAGTTATGAGTTATGGAAACTGAAGGTACTTCTAGAAGTACAGCTTGCACTATTTCAAGAAATGAAAAAGAAATTGTTTCTGATGAAAATACAGATTCTGATACTGTATCTTCTATTTCTGCTAAAAAGATTTTTAATGATGAAAAATTGTTAAAACACCAATTAAAGAATAAAAGAAAAGCTAAATATGAAATGGGTAATTTTTGTGAATAATATGGTTTGCCTCCTATTGCTCATTCCAGGCAAAAAGGTAAAAAACATGATAAAAGCCATAAAAAATACAAAAACAACTTTGTTAAACCTAATGATTTCCATGTTAACAAGAAAAATGTTTCTAAAAGATATGATAAACAGAGATCAGGTAAAGGTAAATGTTTTAACTGTGGTAAACCTAGACACTTTAGTAAAGACTATAAGCAAAAACCTGGTAAGTTTAAAAATAAGTTTAACATGTTAAATATTGATGATAAAAATCAAGAAAAATTATTCTGAATCCTTGAATCAAACAATTTGTCTGATTCTTTGGAAGATGATTTTTCTTCTTCATCTGATTCTTCCTATCAATTTGCTTCTGATTCTTCTGATTCACCTAATATTAAAATTGGTTGTAGAGATTCTTGTTGTAATGTTATTAAATCTGTTAATGGTCTAACTAAAAGTGAAGAAAATGAATGTTTGATAATTAAATTGATAAATCAGATTGAAAACCCTGAATTGCAAAAAGACTATTTAGACAAGTTTAAGAAAAATTTAATGAAAGATGAAACTAGTAAAAAATTAAAATCAACTATAACTTTTGAAGAAACTTTGGAAAGATTTAATAAATAAAAAAATCCAAAGAATTGACTATTAATGATCTTCAACCTAAAATTAATGTTGTTAAACAAGAGATAAATGAATTAAAACATGAATTTAAAAACATTAAAAGTGATAACAACAATCTCAAACAAGAATTGATAATGCTAAAAATTGATAAAAATCTTAATAAATTTGATAACGAACAAGATGAACAGATGAGCACAAAGATGGAGATGAATCCAGTCAACAAGCTCTTCTTTTTGATAAAGGTATTGTTGATAATTCTCAACTTAGTCTTGTTAATAAATTGCTTCCTCCAAAATGGTTTACAAAAGTTAAAATTGTTGTTTCTCATGATTATCATTTTATTGTTATTACCATTATTGATTCTGGTACGGATATGAACTGTATCCAAGAAGGATTAATTCCTTCAAAATATTTTGAAAAATCAACTGAAAGATTGGTTTCTGCTAATGATAGTCAAATGAAGATTAAATATGAATTGAATAATGCTCATATTTGTCATGATAATGTTTGTTTCAAGATTCCTTCTGTCCTTATCAAAAACATGACTGATAAAGTGATTCTTGGTCTGCCCTTTATAAATGATTTGTATCATTTTCTTGTTGAACATGATGGAATTACTACTAATCCTTTTGGACAGAAAGTAAAATTCAAATTTGCTTCGAAGTTTGAAATTGATACCAATTACGCTTCGAACCTATTTTCTAATAAATTATTGCAATTAAAAATTAATAATTGTCAGAAAATTCTGATTGATGATGTTTGCTATGATACTCCTAATGCTTTTTGCCATAAGAAAATACACATTGATAATCTATCTTATGTTGAAAACTTCCCTATTAATGTGCTTATTCAAAACCTAATGGTAGCTTATTGCCAAAGTTTCACAGATATTGCTAGAGGTAATACTCATAGCACAAAAATATTAACTACTAGTGATTGTCCTAACATTATCAATATTTCTTCGCAAGAATCGGCGCATGTTACGTGGATAAGTACCACTAATAAGTGGAATAATACTAATATTTATACCACTAGTAAGTGGATTATTATGACTTCCTCAGCAGAGAGGAGGAACAAGGGAAAGCACCACAGGGCTATTCTCAAGCCAAAAGGCTCCCAGCGGGACAATCTTTTGTAATGCATGAAGGTGCATCTTCTGGAGTAAAATCCAAAGGATCAACATCCCTTTAGGAATTCGTCCCGGCAGAGGTGACATATTCCAGTGGTGAAATGACAATTGCTTTGCAAGAAGTTTTGCCTAAAAGGTTACAATTCCACAATGGAACTTATTCTGAACTACCAGATTCTATCAGTTTCCATAACTCATAACTCAAAAATCAGAGAATTGAGTGATGGAAACAGAGTTATGGTGGTGCCAAACGGACTTCCAGCTATGGGTCCCACCATTTTTGAGTTATGAGGTATAGAAACAAAGAATTGAGTTATGGAAACAAGCCATCCAAACAGCCTCTAAACTCTCAAATATCATGCCTAACATTGATGTCATAAAATATCTCTTTGGTACCCATCTTTTTCAATAGTAAAAAATGGCCAAAGGTTACGTTGATGTTTAGGCACTAGATTTTCCTTGTTCGTGCATAATTTACTTCAAATAGATGAAGTCTGCTTGGAGAGGACACATGTGGTATGGACATCAATGACTTCCTAACCTCGTCAACATGCCATTAACATTAATTTGGTAAACTCGCATAAGGTATCTGAGTGGTGGGTTTATTGATCTAGGACGTTACGTAATTCCAAATGCACAAGGTTCAGTCTACCACATTATTGATTTATGGGATTTTCAAATTGTCTCGTAAACAATTAGTGAAGAAATTCAGAGGTTGAGATATCATTTTCTTCTACAATAAAAAAAATAAATTGGTAAAATTATATATTATAGGAACATGATTTGGTTGTGGTTTCGACCTCAAAGGCTAAACAAAATCTAGGAATAATATAATGAAAAATACTCTCTCTACAGAGTGGAAAATACACAATAGTTTTGTAAATTAGTAGCATTATTTTTTTTTTTTTTTTTTTTTTTTTTTTAACTATCTTACCACCAAAAAAAAAAAAAACTAGGAGTTTTCCCAATTAATGCATATAATGTCGACTTCAGATAATATAATGTCGACTTCAAATATGTCCCAGTTCATGCATATAATTATGAACATTATGCTAGCCTCAATAATACTCATACATATATATAACTGCCATCGTGGACTACATTATTTCTTTCTAAATAGGAGTTTTCCTCAAGTGGGGTTTCTTATTGCTGATTTGACAAAGCATGATTTAGATGATCTTTGTCACATCAAATAATGTAACGTACGCAAAATGCAAATAGTAGTGAAGAAAATGATATTAGGACTCCATAGAAACTTAGCTTGGGTTTTACATAACTCATTTCATAAAATATCTCATGGAATGGATTTAAAATAAAAAGAAACTCATCGATATATCTTAGGTTTCAATCTTATCATATTTGTCTTAAAAACAAGTTTAGCTAAGTGATTAGCAAGTTATCACGGGTAATTATTGGGTACTCTCAAAATATTCAATAATTTTCCAGTTGTCACATATCTTAAGGAGCTTGAACTTTCGGACCTAATTTATTTAAATTTTTTTCTTTTTTAATGAAAGACTAGTTTAAAATTTTAAATTGCATACTATATTTGGCTTTTGCTTATTTATGGTAACATATTTGCATAGTATTTATTAAAAGATATGGCTTTTGATGATTTTTTTTTTTTTTTTTTTTGGAGAATCAAATAACTTTTACGTTAAATGTTTTACGAAAAAACGTAATAGTTAGATTATTTGTATATATAAAAAAAAATAAAACAGAAAAAAGAAAAGAAAAGATTGAGTCAAAAATAAAAAAGTTGAACTTTTTTAGCAAATCCCAAATGCATACTTATTTATCCCACTTGAGTTACATCCTCAAACTATTTCCACCTATAATGGTGAAATTGATTTTTCTTTTTTTGGCCGAATTACAACAAAAAGTTAATTGCAAAACAAAACAGGATCTCTAAGAGGGACCTAACCTAATGACCTAAACCCAATACCTCCTCCACGGAAAAACCCAGGAATGGGAGATTGGAGTGTCACGGGCCCTCGAGCTTGACAAGATGCTGCACAGCAATAAGGGTAACTGTTCTTGCAGAACTACTCTTCTTCCTTTTTCTTTTTTTTCTTTTTTTTTTTCTTTTTTTTTTTTTTTTTATGAGGAATAGTCTGAACAGAACTATGCATAAAATCATAAATATAGTTTAGAAATCAGTGCCTAAATAAAGACAACAGAACTATGCATAAAATCATAAATATAGTTTACAAATCAGTACCTAAATAAAGACATTTCTTTCTTGTTTTAAACAATAAAATAACTAGAACAGATTAATCTTTCACAATTAAAAAAAAAAAATTAGAAGTATTTGACAGATAATAAATAGTACACTTGTACCTAATAAAATCATAACTTTTTTTTTTTTTTTTGAGAATCAATAAAATCATAACTTTAAAATGCGAAAATGACACCTATGAGTTTCTGAAAAATATTTGAGCTTTTTGTGATAAACATTTCTTCTATTATTCAATTTAACAAAGAAAGAAAGGAAATTCTAAAGTTCAGATGCTCTCCCTAATTGGGATTAATATAACTGACCTCTTGGATCTAGCTCACCCTGGCCAAATGATTGTTGCACCTGAAACTAAGGACTAGTTAAACAGGATAAAAACAAACCTTAAAAATAAAAATAAAAATAAAACAGTGAACAAGAAATAGGCGGTCCATACTCCAAAGTACTAAACTATGGAGAGGAAAAAAAAATGGAATACCTATAAAATAACAAAGTGTACTTATCAAAATAATAATAATTACAAAGTGTACTCATATCTGTTCAGTTGCTTTTGTTCAAAGGAATCTTTTAGCTAAATTTACTTTTCTGATGAAAAGGGAAAAGGGCTTTGAGGACCACAAATGGGGATCAGGATCCTGTGGTTTGCATGGGGTCTGGGGATAAGAAAAAGTGTTCTAGCTTCCAAGTTGTAATTAAAAAAAAAAAAAAGTTGTAAAATCATTTTATTAGACAAATTAAACATACGTGACAAGTTTATGTAATATTTAATGGAAAAAATGGACAGAGAAGTTGTTGATGTAAACATAATAGAACTTCAAAAAGTAAACTTTAAATTCTGAAACTTCAAAGTATAAAATTTAAACAGCTCCAAATTTTACAAGTATATTTTGCAATTTATTCAACTAGGAAAGTAAAATAATAAAAGCAACAAGAAAAAAATTAATTTTGCAATGGCCAATGGGTGTTTGTTTATAAACATCACGTGTAAAACATTTGTCTTGGTATCCAGTTTGGGATTCATGTGATGTATATGTGGGTTGTTCTTTAGCTTGTTAAAAACAAAGGAAAATACAAACCTCTAGGACAAGAAAGATTCTACTTTCAAGATGAAAGGATTAATTTTTGGGTTTTATTAGATAAATTGACACAACAATTAACCTGATCGGAAACTCTGCAAAATATTTTTGTTTTATGGTTTGGATTTTGTTTTCACCTAGTCATACTCATAAAATTTTGTTAGGTTGTGTGTGGTCCCTTGTAACTTGTAAGTTGTATGTGAATGTAGTCTAACTCTGATTTAAGTCCCCAATTCCCTTCTCTTGTCAAATTGTTGATAAATTCATTGAATATCACCTTTATTATAATTTTTTTTAATGAAATTGCAAATTTTGGGTTATGTTTGTTTTGACAAAAAAAAATGCAGTATTTTAGGTGCTTGGCGTGGAGAATGTTTTTAATTACCAGGAAAATGTAGTTATGAGGGGTGGAAAATGTTTTACACCAAAAAAAAAAAAAAAAAAGTGTGAAACATTTTCCCTCTTCAAACAAAAGTCTTCAATTCCTTCCTTCACATTGTCCATACCAAACACCTCTAAATAAAATGACCAAAGTAACCTTGAAATCTCCATACCAAATTGTTTTTACAACTTTTTTTTTTTTTTTTGGAGAAAATATTTCCACAACTTGGAACATGAACAAAATAGAAAATGCCTTTGGAATTTTTAAAATGATCAAATATTCTTGGAACCTTCAAAATGATCAATATACCCCAAAAATGAAATATGAGCAAAATAGCTTTAAAATTCTTAAAATGACCAAAATATGCTCCTCTAGAACCTCTGAAATGAACAATTAAATAATCCAAAAAATACCAAAAAAAGATATTAATATTCTTCTAAAATGTACTAAATAAAATACCAAACTATACCAATACACCGAGAATTTTTCAGGTGTTTCGGTTGGTACCATAAAAAAAAAAATATATATATATATATATATATATATATACATTCTTCAGCTTTAACCTTCAAGGGGGCCCTAAAAACTCTTTAATAATATTATCATTTCATATGTGTGGCAATTTTTACTTTAAGGCCTTAAAACTTTTAAGACGCTCCATCAAACCGGCTTGAAATAAAGGACTATATTTTAATCTTATAAACAAATAGATTTCAAGTCATGCCATAAATTAAATAATAAACAAAATAACAAATAGCTTCCTCCACTATCATATAAAGCATATTCTTACAAAGAAATTTATGCTCAAAAAAGCTAGAACCATTAAACAAAGTTTTCGCCGAGGACCATTTAGAGGCTCCTTAGACTTTAATATATGTATATACAAAGCAAGTGAATGGTGTTTGAGAGCAAATTAGGCTGATAATAAATATATAAAAACACGTGAAACCGCACAATAGAATTCCGATTTGTACATTTAAAACCAATTTTCTTTAATTGCAATTGACTGATTAAGGGAAAAAAAGATAAGTTTAATTAATAATAGCCAAATTTAGGCACAAAAGGGTAAAACAATTATATAATTATGGGAAGCTTTTAAAGGAGATAAAATTTAGGTTTCTAGGCTTGCATTACCATCACCCCAACCACAATTCAATAATTATTTAATGCAACAATTATATGCATTATCTTTTTCACAGCTCACAATCGTGTAGGATTTGCACACTGAGACGAGTGTATCTATTCGTTGTGTTAATTATGAAATACTTTCTCTATCATATATAGCCCAATAGTTGTTATCATGGTCCTCATGATGTAGATGACAACGTAAATACGTGTTTTGTTTTGTTAGGAAAGAAAATATATTTTGATTTTGAGATGTTAGACTATGGTCATTTTCAATCACTAGGCAAATAAGGATAATCACATAAAGAATGGATCGATAATCATCTAAAAAATTTCATCCAAAACCATAATATAAAGATAAAGATGTGATATTACTCAACTTATTTGATGTAACTTTCAATGTTAATAATATTTATGGAAGTAGTCTTCTATCAATTTGGCAAAAGAAATAGATAAATGGGTACTCCATTTTAGCGTGTAAAAGGGTAATCCCAATAAAAAAGAATAAAGGCTATGTTACCATGTCACACACATGAATTGTATAATTTATGTAATATAATAAAAATTAAGGTATATGTATGTGTATATATATATATATATATATTATAGCTCAGTATGTGCATTATACTTCAATGATTTTTAGGTCAAATGACACGTCCTAATGTTTATCATGCTAATGAGTGCGCTAAGGGCATTGGTTAAGAATTCACTTTAAGAAAGTTTTGACATCACTTTTATGGAAAATGAAAAAAGCTATTAAAACATTAATTTTTTTTTCTTTTCCCATAAAAACTCTTTTTAACTGGATTTTTAACCAGTGTTTTAAATGCACTCGTTAACATTTCCCAATAAAAAATAAGGGTAAACCTTGAATACAATGGGCATGCGTAGATTTACTCTAGCTTCTAGCTAACAAGAATAAGATATAATCCGGAATCTTTGAGAATTATGCCTCTTGTCTCTCCCATGTTCAAAGAAACCGTCAATTTGTCCTAGTTTTGCATATGTCAGTGTATAAATTTTTGTGGAAAATGAAAAAAACTATTAAAACATTAATTTTTTTTTCTTTTCCCATAAAAACTCTTTTTAACTGGATTTTTAACCAGTGTTTTAAATGCACTCGTTAACATTTCCCAATAAAAAATAAGGGTAAACCTTGAATACAATGGGCATGCGTAGATTTACTCTAGCTTCTAGCTAACAAGAATAAGATATAATCCGGAATCTTTAAGAATTATGCCTCTTGTCTCTCCCATGTTCAAAGAAACCGTCAATTTGTCCTAGTTTTGCATATGTCAGTGTATAAATTTTTTCTTAGTGGGCTAAATCAACCATAATATTTTTCCATTCAATCCTTCGCCACTTGTCACAAAAATAATGAACAGAGAAGTCTTAGCAGCCCAGCTTTGTGGCAATGGTATCATTATTTTATCACAAATATATACTTTTCTTTGTCAACCAAATCAATCATTAATCTTTATAAATTCCCTTTCCACCTGCCACAAAAATCTTGGAAGAAGAAGAAAAAGCTCATCACCAACTCAGTTTTGCTGTTTACTGCTGAGACAGCTCAAGGATAATATGCTTGATCTTTCTGCCTATCAATTATCATCATACTATTAGTGGGATATGGTTCACATTTTGATTATTATATGCAAATTTTGAAAAGGGCTTTTTATTTTGTTTTATTTGATAAGTTGATGTGAGAGGTATAGAACCTTGGTACAAGATCAAATTCAACTCTAAATCTAGATGATTTGGTTCCATGTCATAGTATATCTTATATTACGAGTCCTTATCCCTTTTATTTTGGAGATGACATTTCTTGGAGAAACATCTTTCTTTTTATATTCCAATTTGCAAGTTAGATTCGGAGACTCAAATCATTCTAATCTATCCAGATCATGAAGATGTCATTAAAAAAAAAATTTAATGTATGTACCAATAGTCTCTTTCTTAATCATGATACAAATATTATAGGCTATTCTTGAATTTTAAAACTTATTTCGAGAGAAGGTTCAAAACTCAGAAACAATTAAAAGGGAGGGTTAACTTTATCCAAAAGAATTAGTAGTAATTAAACAATTCAACTCTATATCAACTAGGGAGCCTTTTGTAGAATGGCTTAGTTTAACAAGTAATCTACTAATCTTTGCATAAGCTTTTGGTTTATGCTTAATCTATCTTTGGACATGTGATTTTCTTTTTCTTTAGAAAATCTTCAAACATATGGTTGATAAAAGGCAAAGTACATTTTTTCTGCATATAATATGCAGTGAAATCGGTTTACAATACCAACCTTTGATTCAAAAACATTTGCTTTTTATTCATTTGAGATCCATTTCATTTGCATTTGTCAAACTTTATCTTCAAAACTTACGTGTCAAAATTAATTAAGTGCTTTCACTTCACTACCAGTGATTTAAAGACAATAAGAATTACACACGTATGAAATATACTCTTGAATATGTTATTTTCATCGTGTCATAAGTCAAGTATATAGTGTGGATAGGACTTGGAGGCTTTTTTTCCCTCGTTTATTGGTAAATCACTCACATATTTAATCCATTTTGAACTTTAGAACCTCATATTCTATCCATTCTTATGGATCAAGAAGTGTCAAACTAGAAGCCAAATGAACATAATATTAACCAATTTATTGTTTTTTGATACAATTATGTTAGAAGATGGAATTTTCCCTCCTTTTAAGACCATGTCAATTAAACAACTTGAGGTGCAACTCTCTCTTTCTATAGGGCTGTAAGTGAAAGTGTGAAACTGTTTGGTTTTGGTTTGGAAATAAGCTTACTTACGTTTATTTATTTCGCAAACAAGTCAAGATAAAACTCATTTTTAGGCTCAAGTCTCAACTATTAATCAAGCCAAGCTCAAACACAGACACAATTTAAACATATTGTTGTTGTATTTTAATATTAAGGGAAAATTGCAAATTACATCCCTAAAGTTTGGAGGTGAATGGATTTTACACTCTAAAATTTCAGAATTTAAATTTTACCCCCTAAAATTTTGGATGTTTGGATTTTACACCCTGATATTTCAAAATTTAGATTTTACCTCCTAAAATTTGGAAGTGTTGGGATTTTGTACCCCAAAATTCTGAAATTTTAGGATATAAAATCCAAACACCTCAAAATTTTAGGGGATACAATCCAAAAACTCTTAAAATATAGGAGATAAAATCCAAATTCTAAAATGCCAGGGTGTAAAATCCAAACATCTCAAATTTCAGGAGGTAAAATCCAAATTCTAAAACTTTAGGATGTAAAATCTAATTACCCCCAGACTTTAGGGGTGTAATTTACAATTTACCCTAATATTAATTATAAACAAATTGTTAAATTTTCATTATAATGCAATTAATTTGTATTGAATTTTGTGGTAAATGAAAATGTGTAGGAGTTTCAATTTTTATGGAGATTTGAACCCTGCCCTTTGCACCCCTTCCCATCCTCCTCCCACTCCCACTCCACAAAAACTTGTATTATTGGAGTAACTATCACGTTAAGAGTATGTGGTGGTGACACACACATACTTGAAAGCATCAGAGAGATTCTAGACTAAGAGAGATGTTCTTCTAGTATAGTTTTGGGATTCGATACCTTGTGTAGAGGTCATTCAAGCCGAACAATGTTGTTAGGCTATTGTATCTTGGAAAGGAAAGTTAAGAGAAAGACTATTGCACTAGTCTTGAGCTTTGCCAACCAAGAGGGCTTGAATCTCCTTAAAGGAAATAAGAGTAATCCCTTAGTCCAATCATGTTGAGTTTCTTCAATTAAATTTGTGTTGTAATATTTATAATTGCTCTTGTATTTTATTGTATTTGCACCAGCACATAATATTATATATTTATATGTATACATGTATAAAAATGTATTTATATAAAACTTGAGATTGGATTACATAAATTTGTAAATAAGATATCAAATTATCATTTATAAATCTACAATAATACAAGGTTAGTGAATCTAATTTTTATATCCCAAAAACGAAATTTTTTTTATTTAATTAATTTAAATAATATAATTTCAACTATGATTTAGTAACTAATTTTTGGCATCAATTTGTAAAAGGTGATAGAAAATTTAGTCGAGCTATTTACTATACATGGAGAAAGAATAAAAGGTTTACTAGGGGAGTATTTGGCTGATTGAAAAGGAAGCCTAGACTTCAAAAGATCTTAGATACATGATTGTGAAGCTCATCAAAACTGTCACAGAAGATTTTTTTTTTTTTTTTTTTGTTAATAAGAGTTCCAACCATAGAAAGCATCAATAATTCAAGATACAGTAGTACAAAGACAAGCCAACCAAATGCTAAAATAAAACAGAGCAGCATTTAATTTCAATTATGAGTACAGCAAATTGGTGTAAGCATTTTTTTTTTTTTTTAATACAAGATAAAATTTTTGCTTTAATCTAATCTAAGAGTACATGTGTGTGAAGTTCTCTCCTGAAAACTTGAACTCCAACCCTTATCCCTTACAATCCACAAGCACTTATATTTATGAAGTAACTATTGCATTAAAGATGTGCGGTAGTTAAGCATAACATTTTGGTGGACATTATCTTATATCGCTTAAGCATAACATTTTAAAGGATAGACTTGGTTGACATTATCTTATATCGCATAAAAACAGAGAAAGCAAAATTCAGATTTGACATTACTTGCTTTCAACATCAAGGTGATAAATAGACAAAGTTCATATACATATATATATATATATATATATATTATAAAATAAATTTATTTCCCATTGCAACCCAATAGAAACCACCACAGTCCAGGCCACCATGGAATCTCCATTCATATTCATTGCATATGCAAATCCGACAAAATAAGAAATGTCAGATTAATGCACTTTTACAATTCAGCAAAAAGAGAAAATGCACTTTTACTGTACAGATTTAAATAAAATAAGTCATAGTCTCATAAAGCTTTTTTTTTTTTTTTTTTTTGATGGGCTCATAAAGCTTCATATAAACAAAACTTTCTCTTCTTTTTTTGGGAAGAAATATATAAACCGATCAAATTACACATCATCAAGATTGCTAGGTGCATAATCAGTATCACTAACACAACCCCATCCTCAAAATTTTAATAAAATACTAACAACAAAAGAAAAGATAGATAAAACAAATTTAATAAATTCCCATAATAATGGAATGGCAAGGACCTTTTGTTTTATAGTAGATTTTATTTTTTTCCCTTCTTTTCTTCCCTCTCATTTGACATTTCAATAAATGCACATCAATTATTTTTCTGGTTATATGATGCAGTAAAGATTTATAAATAAAATTCAAAAGACAAGTATAACCACCTCATTTCACTTGTATGTCAATAATAATAAGTACAGATGGAACCATTGATAGAACAAGAGGTCCCAAATTTTTTTATTTTCTTCTTTTGACTTTTGAGTAATATACATAGTTTATAACATTTTAAAAATTGGGACTCTAAAATTACCCCTAGCCCCCTAAAAAATTCAGCTGGTCTAAAAGTAAAATGGCCAACAAGTCCATATATATTATATGTCACCCACTCACAAAAAAAACAAAAAAAAAAAAACAAAAAACAAAAAAAAAGAGGTAGAAAGAAGAAGAAGAAGGAAAGAAACATTGAAGGAACCTGGCACCTCTAGAACCCCAAAAAAAAAAAAAAAAAAAAAAATTTGATGACCACTTACCAACTTGTCCATAGCTAATATTTCTCAAAAAAAAAAATAAAAATAAAAATAAAAAAAACTTGTCCATAGCTAACCATCAACCAGCAGGTGACCACCAGTACCTTATTAAGGTCCATGATAGTTAAAAGACAACTGTGGTGGGTAAAGTCTGTCAGTTGGTGTTGGGCCGAAACTCATGTACCAAGCCCAACCACGATAAAAAAGAAAAGGCATGAGCGTGGAATATCCCGTCCCAATCATGATGGGCCGGGCCTGCTAAGGGGCGTCCGAGGAGGAACACCTCCTCGGACTCACCAAGCAAGTATCCAATTTGCACCCCATACCTGGCGAAAGTTCACCCAATACGAAGAAACAGTGCGTGACACTCAGGAAGGGGGGGGGGACAATCACAACTGCCGCATTAAATGCCAAGGAACTACTTTTCCAGCCGCATTAATGTGGAAGGGACAGGAACGCAGAATCATCTTGGCCAGTACAACTCACAGAAAGGAGGGAGGATGACCTACGGGACAGGCACTCGAGTGGAGGATCGGATGACTGACAAGTGTAGGGACATGATCTCAGGAAGGATGCTATATAAGGGAAGGAGATCCCCATGGAAAGGGGATCGCAAGCAGAAAGAAGAAAGGATAAAGAAGGAGAAAAGAGAGAGAAGTAGCAGGAACAGCCTCAGGGACCGTTACTCCAAAAGCTCGAAGGAATATCCTTACGTCCAACTGGTTGCATGGCTTGGTCGTAACTTCGTTTCTCCTGTCAAAGACCTAGTTCTATAACCTGCTCTCTACAAATTCATTGTTGAGGGACTTTTGGGCCAGAATCTCCCACCTGTTGGGCTTGAGCCCCAAATTCGTCACCCTACAACAACCATAGCATTCACTTGGGTAAGGACCATTGACCACAACACCACCATTCTTACCTTTCTTTCTTCCACAATTTCACTCTCTCTCTCTCTCTAGATTTAATTTAGAAAAATTAAATTTTGGGTGTTTTAGAAATCATCATTTGTTTTTTTGCTTGTTTGGTGAGTAAAACATAATAATACTGATTACTAAGCTTTGAGTAGTTTTGAATTGATAGAGTGTCGAATTGCTCGTATAACTATGTCTATTGATTGTTGTTTTGTTTATATATATTTGGGTATTTTTTGTTATAATTTGTTAGTTGATTACATCTTTTGATTTTTTAATTAGAAGAATATTAGATATATATAATGTGATACTACATAGTACATATTACTTTTTTTTGATTTGTAGATTATGGGAAACTACATAGTACATATTACTTTTCTTTGATTTGTAGATTATGGGAAAGTCAAGTCCAATATTTATATTTTCAAAAGAAAAAAAATACAAAAACCTTAAAAGCAAATGTTGGTGATCAAGCATTGCCAACTTTTAATGTTGATAACGCAAATTTGGAAAATCCTTGTACAAATTTTAAAAAATTGAAATCAATTAAATTTAATATTACTTCATTGGCGTGTCACCCTAGATTGCATCCACAAATATGGGATTATCAATCATAGATTATTTTTATAATTTAAAACAACATTGAGTTCTATTTTAATGGGTGACTGATTTGAAACAAGAAACAATTATTTTGTCTCTTTTTTGTTCATATGTTGTTAACATTGAATATATGCGAGTTTTATTTTTCATGCATTAATTTAGTTTTGAATCTTAGTATATTTCTCATTCTTGAATGATGAAATTTTTTGGTTCATACTTTGATCCTGCAAAAATGAAATCTTAGTTTTGTCTCATTTATAGTGTCTCATGTATGTGATATAAACCCAGCTCCCCTTCCTGAAAATCAGCCATACATCCTTTGTCTTTTAACCCTATCAAAAAAAAGAAAAACTATTGGAATTTAATCTGAAATTTCCCTTCAGTTAGGTGTCCAAAAAAACCCTCCTTAATGTTATATATATATATATATATATATATATATTTGGATTATGTGGCTGTTCAAATTCCATGTCTTCAAGCATAGAGTGAGAAAATTCTTTAGGTAGCAATCAAAAGAAAACATGAGTTTTGTCACATTCAAATTTGGGTCGACAATCTACTCATGGTGAAGAAGACAGAGCATAGCTACTCTTCTCAATTCTGATATTTATTATTTAGTTCATTGAAAGAGAGAATAAGTAATCTGAAAGAAATAAAAATTATTAAAACTACTAATATAATCTTTCAATTATTCGACAAAGCTTAATTTGATCCTTCAACTAATTGTGATAATTTTGCCCAAGTCAATTTTTTTCCTTCAATCCCTTAACTATTAATCTTAATTTAGGCAAAACCAATTACAAATTTTACTTGAATCAACACTTAAAGGATTGATCTTAAAAGATTAAATTAGTAAGCAATTCATCAATGTCTTGGTTCAGTGAAAGAGAATCTAGAAAAAGATTTTTTGCTCATGAGATTGGTCTTGAGTCTAAACTCTAAAGAGGAGAGACTGTAAGGGGGGAAAGAAAAGGACGATAAGGAATGCTTGCACGTGGTGGGTGTGAATTTGTAAAAGTTATGTCTAAAGGTATATAGTTAAAGGACCCAACTAGCAAATATATACACAAATCTATGCAAGCGACTAATCGAACCCCAAGCTTCTTTGGGGTGAGGGGGATAGTCACCTACCTTGAGATGATATGGTTGTCTACCATGCTAACCAATGTGGGGGTTCTTTATGGTTGATCGGTTAGCATGGTCTCATTCTCAAAAGAATTGTCCATTAACACTATTCATATTAGTATTTATTTTTCCCAATAAACAACTATAGTATTTTATGTTATTGAACAATGTCTTATTTGCTTACAGATTGAGAGTTGTTGCCCAAACACACATCCCATCAGATGACCTAAAGGGACAACTATCTTATGAGTCCTAGGAGAAGGGTTTTCCAGCCAAAACCAACCCTTCCCACACACATACCCCCTTCATATGTTAAACAAGCTAGGTATGCAAGCTTTGACACAAGCTAGGGTTTTCTTTTTTCTTTTTCTTTTTTAAATTCTACCACTCATAGTAAACTGCATCAAAAGGTTGTGAAAATTCATGTGAAATTG
The DNA here is from genome assembly GCF_932294415.1 of Quercus robur. Taxonomy (NCBI): domain Eukaryota; kingdom Viridiplantae; phylum Streptophyta; class Magnoliopsida; order Fagales; family Fagaceae; genus Quercus; species Quercus robur. The sequence goes on along the minus strand of NC_065543.1, from coordinate 12,420,628 downwards.
GTAACAGTTCAAGAATTTTTCTTGTCATTCCTACTATTCTCCAAAATTTCACTAGCCTACACTTTCATTCGAGGTCAAGAACTCAAGACAAAACTTTTGTTAAAAGAACGGCATACACTTGGTTGCTTTAGCTAATGGGATATACAATGGATTCCAGCCGTGCAACCGAAGCCTTTATTCCTATATGCACTATACGTCATTTTCTTTTTGTTTGAAACACTAACTTTATCTGTTTTCTTTCGGCATGTGTCTCTTTATAAACACTAAACCCCATACACTATTCTTTTACTAATATAACGTCAGTTAAGGTGATTTTACTTTATTTTTTTGATTCGTTAATTAAAATTATTAAGATAAATTGCTCCAATTCATACATTATTTCAAAAATAAAAATCTTTTACTAAAACTTCTAATTTAATAAACATTTCTTAAATAATTATTTCACTAATTTATCGTAATTCTTGATATTATAAAAAATTAATATTACACACATTTGCTCCCCTCAGGTAACTCACAATAAAAATCACATATTTTTCTCTCGAGTAAAGCTAATAATAATAAACATTGACAATATTTTTCACACTAATTAAGTCTTAGAATTTTTATTGCTTTATATAAACACATCAATGAGATTACATTTTTATTTATCACTAGCCACATCAACAAATATCAAGTTTTTTATCAACTATTTTGCATAAGTAGACTTTCTTTCTTTCTTTTTTTTGGAGAATAAGCATAAGTAGACTTTAATTTCTCTTTTCCCTTTTTTTTTTTTTTGAAGTGAATTTCTCTTTTCCCTTATTTTGTCATTTTTGTGCTCACAAATAATAGAAAGTTCTAATCTTTCTACTGAAAATAGTTGTATTTTTATTTATACTATTATTTTAATTTCCCATTCAACTCTTGGCCTGATTAACATTAAAAAGATGTCTTGACTTTTGGTGGGCCCCACAATCTCCATCTCTTTTTTTAACTTTTATCCACATATGGTGTATGTACTATGTATCATATATAATTCATAAAATGATCATAATGCATGTATGTACCATCAAAATGCTTGTGTTGTGTACATAATAATATATAATATACATATGGGACCGTGCATGTACAAATGCCATGACGTGACATGAAATGGGGCCCACTGGAGACCGTGAATTACGAGAGCCACGTGGGGAAGTGAGGATTGGGCCGCCCTGGAATAAGACAATAACAGGCCAACAACCCACGTGGCCTGTAGCAATCGGTCAATAATTCATAGGCCTACACACCTAAGCCCCTATAGACCAACCAGCATTTTTTTTTGGTGAGCAAAATTAGTAAGGACGGGTGAGATTTGGGCCCCACAATCACTTGCAATTTGTTTCTATTCCCACTACCATTCTACTCTCTCCCATGTATGTTTTGGTCCAATCCTTTTCTGCCATCTAACCCCCAAAAATTATTTTTCATTAAGGAGGGTTTGATTGCACTCGTTTATGAAAAAGTCAAGCAAGTTCCATTAACAAAAACAATTAAATAATGGTCCGATTAACGAGTGTTTGAAGGCAATCGTTTAGGTTGAGAGTTTTTTTTTTGTTTTTTTTCTTTTTAGAAATCACATATAAGTTTATTAAAGAATTATTTGTTTATTTGTTTTTCTTACTTTTCGATAAAGTGAAACCTTCTCGATTTTTTCTTAACAAATGCGATTCATGTACCTATTAGCAAAATTTATAAACAAATATCTTTTTGTGCAATTCCATAAAAGATATCGATCGATTGCAATAAAAATACTTAACCTCAATCAATATACTTCGATACTCGTGAACCAAATCCATAAAATATACCCATTAGTGTAATTAACTAAGAAAAAGTGAATTGGAAGTGGAGCTTGATGTCAAGGTAATTGCGGAGATGTTATATAATGCTGACAGCTCTAATAAAAAATTGTCTCCATTGCTTCTTGACTGCAAATTTCTCATGGCAAGTCTCACACAGGTTCGGGTAGCTCATGTGTTTAGAGAGATGAATAGGTGTGCTAACTACTTGACCAAGAATGGGTGCTACATGAGGGAGGATTTTGTTATTTTTTATGTTTCCCCCTCTAATGAATTAGATGGTTTACTTGTATTTGATAGAAATGGTCTGTACAATTATAGGCAGGTAGCCTCTACTTTGGCCTTTGTGGCCAGTTTGTAGCTTCTTTTGTTGTTTAATATTATGCCTATTGACCAAAAAAAAAACTAGGAAAGTCAAAGTACACCAAAATTAATTTTGGTCGTGAATAGTAGAAAAAAATTGTAAGGCTCATGTGAGAGTGATTATTTACTACTTACAATTAACCATATTAAAATTGTGACAAAAGTTATGGTAGTAGAAAAATTGATTATCTAATCATTATTCACATTTGATGTGATAATAGTAAATCTATTAGAACATTGACAAGATAAATGGCTACGGTTACTTTCAATGCGTAGTTATATCAAATGATTATGTTGTTGCAAAACACTAGATGTGTACCTTGTAATGGAATAATTCAGCCATTAAAGTCTAGAGAGAATTCTTTTGTAGTTTCTCTCCGACCAATCATGGAATGGCTTTCACATAGAATAATATCTTTGTTTTTTGTTTTATTTACCAGACCAAAGCGACCGTTTTATATTTTACTATACTATTTTTTTTTTTTTTTGAGATAATTTCAACTTATGGTGTCTGTTCCTGATGATAACTTTTTATCATCAGACTAAGACACTAATCAGTTTTTGGTGTAGGCAAGGATTGAACCTCTGATCTCATACTCAACCATCAAAGACTTTACCAGTTGAGTTAACTGGAACCCACTACTATACTATTATTAATAAGAAAGAAAGAAAGAGTAAAAGTTTCCCTTTTATGTGCATGTTATGATGAGTGTCACAATTAAGGGCTTTTTACATTTGTTTTTTTCCCAATTCTTTTGACCTTTTCTCACTAACCAATCAATCTGGAAACTACAAAAAATTTTATTTGCACCATACACATGCAATCGTTGCTATTCTTTATTATGCTACTATTAATTAAAAAAAAAATAGACTTCTTATTATCTTAATGAAAAATATTAGTGCCGTAGTTGGAACAGTTTTGAATAATTAATTTACTCTCTTATTTATTATTTCTGGTTTTTGTTGACCTATTTTTTGACATTCAAGGGTTTGGTGCAGATTAGAGCAACAGTCTTTTTTGTCGTTGTTGTTGTTTTCTTATTTATTTTTTCACACTTGACCAATAAGCTTTGATTCTGTTCACATTTCTGTAAGCTTTTGTTGTTGCAATAAAGGAGTTTGGTGCACTGTCCATATTAGACCTATAAGCTATCAAGCTTTTCACATCTCACTCTTATCAATCAATCAATAAATGGCTTTTCCACTTTTACACATGTGATCAGAATTTTCGTTATGAAGGTTTGGTGTTGAAAAGTATCATATACACAACCAAACAAGTTCACATAATTGGTTGTCTATTTTACTTTTGTGCTATATATATATATATATATATATTATATATGTTCTTGAAGAACATGTTTTAAATAAGGAGAAATATTTTCTTTTTTCTTTTTCTTTTTTTTTCTTTTTCATTTTTTTTTCTTGAAAATATCTTCCTTAAATTTAAGACAACAAAGTAGCTAGCATTTTCTTTTTGACTTTTAGAGATTATTTATATGCAGAATTTGTCCCACCATATACATATTCTGAATTAATATAGTATGTGTAGTTTTTTTTCTAATACGTGTACCTTTGGCACCTTTTATTTCTAAATATTATTTTTAAACAAAATTATAAATGTATGTTAAAAAAAAATATTAATCTAGATATACAAATTTTTAAGAGGATGAGATAAAATTTAATAATAAGAAAATCACCAAAGATAGTTAAAAGATAATGAAATAATACAACATAAATATGACAATTAAAATAATCACATTGATATTATTGTAATTTGTAATTATATAAAATATTGTATTTTTTTCCAAATACATATATTATTTAGAGAATTTATTGACACTACTTGTAACAATTGTTTTAGTATAAAGAAGTTTTTCAAAATCTCTTGCAAACCAACTCACTTATCTACCGCATTGAGTTTCTCAAAAAAAGAAGAAGAGAAGATTAAATAGATTAACCATATTATCAATTGAAAATAAAATAATAGCAAAAATTAATTAAAATACATAATTAATAATTTAAAATACAAATAAAAAGTAAGAAAATAAATTTTAAATAAAAAATAGAATATAGAAAATTTTATAAAAAAAAATTATTTAACTAATATTTAGATATAAAAGGTATTCTAAAAATAGTTGTGGAACTAGAACCATATCAAACTGGACATGGTATACTTTTACCCCTAAAATCAATACTCATAGTGGTGATTAATATCAACTTAATTTTATGATTTTTTGGTAGTGCTAACTAAAAAAAAAACTTATACACCACTAGTGGTGTACATCAAGCTTTACCACTATATATAGACCGCTAAATTCCTCAATCAAGTCATATCAAATTTCTTATTAGAAAGATTCTCAAAAAAAAAAAAAAAAAAAATCTTATCAGAAAGTAAATAAGTTGTTTTGTAAGTCAAAACGTATCAGAATGGTAACCAATTACAAAAAAAAAAAAAAGATCTCATTATCTTTGAAGTTTGAAACAGATGCCACTAAGAAATGTTCTAGTAAAATTTAGTAGAATCTAGTATGTTGAGCAATGCAAAGGTTACTCTCCTTTTCTTATATCCGCCTTTTAAAAGTTTCAGAAGAAAAGAAATTGAATATCCAGTGCTGAAAGTGATGGTCACACATGTGAGTCCATCTTTTATGTGAGGGAAATGTATATGAGACTTATGTTTATGTGAGACTCTTACATAATAAAACAAAGAACAGATACAACCTTTGTGATATACTCTTAAAACATAGAATTATCCTAAGTTTTATTTTGTAATGGTTTTTTTTTTATAAGTATTTATTTTGTAATGCTTATAATTTTGTAAAAAATGGAATTATCCTATGCTTAGCTTTGTGAGGCATTGTCATTAGCTCTAACACAATTTTATAATGTGACAAGTACCAATAAATAATTTATTGGTCATTTTGGAGGTTTTGAGGGTATTTGGGTCATTTTTAGGTTTCGTAGGTATTTTGGTCATTTTAGAGGCTTGGTTTTTTTTTTTTTTTTTTTTTTTTGGGTCATTCTAGTGGTTTTTATGGTATTTTGGACATTTTAGAGGTTTCAAGTTTATTTTGGTCATCTTAGAAGTTTTGGGAGTATTTTGGCTATTTTAGATGTTTGAGATTTTTTTTTTTTTTCTTTTTTGTCATTCTAGTGGTTTCTGGATATTTTGGCTCATTAATAGATTTTGGGGGGTATTTTGCTCTTTTTAGAGGTTTATTATTTTTTTTGGTCATTTTAGAGCTTTCAATGGGTGTTTTGGTCGTTTTTGAGATTTTTGGGTATTTTGTCTCATTTTAGGAGTTTTTTGGGTATTTTTGGTCATTTTAGAGATTTGCAGGGGTATTTTGGTCATTTTAGAGGTTTTGGGGTATTTTTGGTCATTTGGAGTGTATTTTAGTAATTTTGGTGGTTTTAAGGGTCATTTGGTCTTTTTAGTAGTTTTGGGATATTTTAGAGTTAAATGATTTAATAAATGATACTTGAGTCTAATTGGGTACCTAAATCAAACCCAATTAATACTTATGGTAATTGAGTTTGCTTCGGTTAGTACCCATTTGATCCAATTAATAATTGGGTAGGTTTGGATCTTATTTTAGTGAGTGGGTAAATAGATTTGGGTGGATTTTGCCACCCCTATATGAGAGGGAAATATAATTATTGAGTATGCAAAACAATTTTCCTCCTTCCCTAGCCTCTCTTTTGAAAAGTAAAAAGGGATTCAATCAAGTACTGTTATAAAAATTTCTGTAAAATTTGGCTCATTAAGATACTTGTTCAAAGTTCAAACCACCACCAATCCTTTGGCTTACGTGGTACCTCAATCTCCATCTCCAATTTGTAAAAAGTGTTTTGTTTCTAAAAAAAAAAAAAATAAGTGGTTCCTTGATCTTTATCTCCGGTCTACTTAATCTCTCTTTACTTCTGGAGGACTTGTCCCCTTTCACTTACTTATAGGTTTTTTCTTTCTTTTTTTATTTATTAAAAAAGAAAAAGAAAAAAAAATACTAGTTCAATCCCTACTTACACAAAAAATTAATTGGTGTCTTGGTCTGATAATAAAGAGTTATCATCAGGAGTGAACGCCATAAGTTGAAACTCTCTCAAAAAAAAAAAAATACTAGTTAATAGGTCAAGTTAGTAAGTTAGGATCTAAAATTATGTAGCAAAAATGTTAAACTCATTATGTTCAATAATTTTTTTTTGGTATAAACATGTTTGATAATGCTTTGGATAAGAAAATTTCATAAGAAATCTAGTTTATGCTTTAAAAAATTTGGGTATTTTACAAATACCATATTTGGTCATTAATATGAGTGTCAATTTTGTTATCAAGCTTTCAATTTGAACAATTAACCCCTACATATTAGCTAAGAGTCTTGTAATTCAACAGATTGCAACCTCTTGGTGTTTTCAATGAAGATATCCATGATTTAAATCCCCTCTCCCAGAACTATCAAATTATAAAATAAAATAAAACCCCTACATATTAGGGTCATGACAAATTAAAGTTTTTGTTGATAATTTTTATTAAAGTCTAATGGAATCTAATGTGTATATGGTTGTAGGGGCCTTTTTTGTATGATATGATATATTGGGCTGCCTCCTGTGGTAATGGACTGGGCTGCCTTCTGCAATGATGAACCCTAGTGTTTCTGAGTAAGGGAGCTGGGGCCGGTCCAATTGTAACTCAACTTGGGCCGGTTTGTGCACAAACTTATGCCTTGTCTGCCAGGAGCGAGTTTACGGCAAGCAGAACTGTTGCAGACAAGTTACGGCAGGCAGATACAATAATAACTAAGACAGAGTATTTTCACGTATTTAAATAAACGGCTATGTATTTCCAGTCATAATGATATCAATCACAGAGAAGAACGAAGAGAATAATACTGGCTAATTTAAATGGGCATAAATTAAGTTTTAAACTTAATCTGCCGCAGTAGAGCCAAAGAGGAGAGAACGCCTCTTCTCAATGCAAATAACCCCCTCAGGAAAAAGATCCTACCGTGGGGATTAATGACTTTGAGGGAGTCGGACCTGAATGGTTGTTGCCCAAAAGAAAAAAGTCCTTGTTTGCGCTTTGGAAGAAGGTAAGATTTGAAGGGGGAGAGAGAGAAACCGATCTATGGGTGCATGCCCTATTGAACTAACTCTCCTTTTTCTTAATTTTTCTTTCTTTTCTTTTATGTTTTCTTTCTTATCTTTTTTTCTTTTCCTCTTGCTCTGTTTTTTCCTTTTCTTCTGAAAATATGCTCTGTTTTCAATCCCTTTTACAGGGCACGGCAAGAGCCTTTTTATAGTGCCTGCCGCGACCATGGTTTTACCATTTTGCCCCTTAACCGCCTCTGTCTGGTTTGGGCGTACTTGCCGACCACCAGAGGTGTGTGCCACTCACCCTTGCCAGACAGAGGCAGGTTTTAGTTCTCCCCCTGCCGTAGCACTTCTTTCCTGCCACGGTATAAATGTTTTCTCTCTCTACTCTCAGAGCATGCACCAACGGTTCTCCCTCAAACTTGCCTCTTTTGGGTGGTCTATCATCCTAGCAGGACATACCTCCCAAAAGAGGCTTGGGCAAGAGCCGTAAATAGATCTTTTCCCCTCTCCCCACCACCAAATCACACCTCCTTTACCTCTTACCTCTGGCCTATGGCCCCACCATGTCCTATATTAGCTGGGTATAGGCTGGTGGTGCCTGGGCCTTACGCGTGCTTCCCTTTCAAGTTTTTCCAAGAGTCTGCCTGCTGCTCATGCGTCTACCGTGACTTGGAGACTCTCCGTCTGCCTTTCCTGGCCTTTCATGTGGGTTTTCCTTTAGTTTTTCGCTCCATTCAGGAGCTGGGCCTCGTATGATAATGGGTTTCACATTTCCTTGGCCCACTTTTGATTTTCTCTACTGCCTGCCACGTTGAATTGTTATTCCTGCCGTAATAACTTAATCCTGCTGGACCTCCTTTTGGGCCAACCGTTTATCCCTTTTCTCAGTGGCCTATTATGGGCACTGTTTTGCTTTCTACTCATGGGCTCCTATGTCCCTTTAAGCTTCCCTTTGGGCATCCACGGCCCGATTTCTTTCTTTGGGTTTCCTCGGCCCGTTTGCTAATTCCACACTCCCATGAGCTTTTTACTAACTTCATTGGACTTCCCCGGCCCAATAACCTTATCCTTATCTTTGGGATTCATAGGCCTGCCATAAACCCCTTACTCTCTTAGTTTGCACTGCTTTGGGCCTGCGGCGGCCCTTTCTCACTTTTCTAACTCATACTCTACCCATGGGATGCTATTTCTTTCTTTCCTGGCTTCTTTGAGCCCGCTTGCCTTTTCAAGACCCATTTATATATTTGTCGGGCCATTGACCCATTATTCCTGCCGCTTGGGCCTAATGGGCTTTTTTGCTATTCATCTTGTCAATTCTTTGTGGCCCTCATCATTGGGCTCTTCTGTCTGCTGGGCTTCCACAAATGGCCCTCAACAATGGTAATGCTAGTATTTCAAAATTATTGATGAAGTGGCAAAAACTATGTGTATATCATATAATTAAATTTTTAGACTTTAATGGAAAATACTAGTAAAAGGCTTGATTTGTCCCAAACCTAATGTGCAAGGGTTAATTGATCAAATCAAAAGTCTAAGGACTAAATTGACGCTTTCGTTAAAGTTCAAGCGTGATATTTGTAAAAACACTAAAAATTTATTAAAATAAAAGATAATAATTTTTATTTTGAAAGTGGGGTAGTTATTTTAGTCCAAAAATAGTCTTAAGATTGCTATTTTATACTATATTATTTAAGATGAACACATAGGTTTCTTAATCCGTGATTTTAATAGGTCAGCTTACCTAACAAGAGCAATCATCTTATTGGATTTCTTGTTAAACTCAAATTTGATTTGAATCTTAAAAAATCTAATTTTCAAATTGACTGAACGCATTAAGTGCCTAAGGATGTTTGGATTTAGAGGCTCTAGAGTACATGGGATAGCTCCTATGCATAATTCATAAAATATGAACCATTCTTTAATAAATGTGTAGATTAGATTTCATCACAACATCAAAACTTTAAAAAAAAAAAATTCAGAATAATATTAAAATGAGTATTTGCTTAAGTTATTGATGATTTATTGAAATTTAACTTACTCATCTGTCAATAAATAGTTAGGATTTTTATAATAAATCCTATAATGTCACTACCTCACAAACTTTAGAGGATATATATATATATATATATTTTTTTTTTTTGCTGGGTACAAACTTTAGAGAATATTGATCAAGGACTTTTGATATATATCATACAATTAGGTCAAGAACAATATAACTTTGTTTTAATCCTGTTCAAAATAACCTTATCCTTTATCTGCCGATAACCATGTAAAATGATGAAAAAAACAGTGAAAATAGCATTCACACACGACACACGACACACGACACACGACACACGACACACGACTAGTCATAATATTTTTATTAGTCATACTATATTGCCAATCACACACACACAACTATGCAGCATCCCACTCACTCCCACTTGGCAAATTGATAAAAGTGCTATAGTAAATCATTTTCTATGGCTAGTTACGAATCCATGGCTGGAAATTGAGGACTGAGACATGGATATATTTAAAGAAAAATGCTAACGAATGTCCTTAGGGTACTGGTTAAAAATCCAGTTAAAGAAAATTTTTATGAGAAAAAAGAAAAATATAATTAATATTTTAACAGCTTTTTTCATTTCTTATAAAAGTGATGTCAAAACTTTCTTAAAATAAACTGTTAATGAGTGCCCTTAGGGCACTCGTTAGCAGAACCATATTTAAAAAGTTGATAGTATTATTTTTTTTAAATGAAAATTTTCTTTAAAAATCCAAACTTATGGGAAAGCCAATTTCATGTTCTTTATTATACACTACATGGCACATAAATGTTTGCCAATTGTCGCAAATTTCTATAGTCTTGAATAGCCTACACATCTCCAAGCAACGAAGAAACAATTCTGATTTCAGATTTAAACATGTCCAATATTCATAATAAACGAAGGAGAAGCATTGAACCACTGCCAGTAATACTGTGCTCTTGATTGGAATCAATTTACAGTTTAATGTAATAGAATGCAAATTGATCCTTTAACATTACTTCTCTTTTTCTGCATTCAAATGGGATGGAGTGCTTAGCTTTATCTGTTTGTCAAAGTCCATAGTCTTTTGGTTTTCGCTGTTGACCAGGATTTTTCCTGGTCATTTCTCCCCTTACAATTTCTCTAATATACCAGAAGACTTACACAGCTGGCATTGACCTTGTGCTTTATATCATGATGATGATCTAACAACCTACTCTACACAAAGAAGACTGGCTTGTTTGTTCTTTAATTTGTTCCTTCAATTTCAATTTTTCAAATGGGTAGTGGCAATCTCACTAGGCTACTCTTGCAGAAGATCTTATGCAGCAGAAGGAAACTTCATTCTGTGGCCATAAGAATAGCTCATGCAGATGATATAACTATAAGGCCAGGTGCTCCCCATGCTATCCACACGTTAAATTGGTGTGCCTCAGTGAAAGAGAAGTTGAAAAATGATGAAATTCCTGGAGAGAGCAACAGTGTCTGCATTTACAAGGTGCCTCCAGACATGCGTCTAGTGAAGAAGAAGGCATATGAACCCAGTATTGTCTCAATAGGTCCTTACCACCATGGAGAACCACGGCTACAAGCCATGGAAGAGCTCAAATGGCGATACTTTCATCATCTCTTTAATCCAAAACAGCAGCATGGAGTAGAATTAGAGCCCGTGATGGAAGCAATGGAAAAGTTGGAAGAGAAAGCTCTGAGCTGTTACAGTGATGAAGTTAAACTTAGCAAAGGCCAATTTGCTAAGATGATGCTTATAGATGGCTGCTTCATCATCGAACTCTTCAAAGAGCTCAATCAGAAGCAAAATTTCACAGAGCAGAAATTGGATATTGATGAGGAGTGTTCCTTAATCAAAAGGTGGATGCTACCAACTCTGCGCCGTGATCTAATCATGCTTGAAAATCAGCTCCCCCTGTTTGTTTTGTGTGAACTGTTCCAGTTAATTACAAATAGCAGTAGTTCTACAGAAGCAACCCCATCATTGCAAGAGCTTGCTCTTCGCTTCTTTAACCCTCTCTTGCAAAGAAATTACTCAGGTACACAAGAAAATCAAGGAAACCAACCAAACTTATTAGATGAATCTACATTGAAAGGGTTGGAAGGAAAGCATTTTCTTGATCTTTTCCGCTCTAGCATCCTCCCAAACCTCCCAGAGAAAGATGCACTAGGTAAGCAAACTCACATGATGCGCTCCATATCAGAGCTAAAAGAGGTTGGTGTTAAGATTACCAAAGCTAAAAATCATCAGAGTCCATTGGATATAAGCTTCGGGAAGTGGAAGTTGAATATGGGAAAGAAGCTGACAATTCCTCCTTTATACATTGATGATCATAGAGGCACTTTGTTTCGAAACATGTTGGCATTTGAGAAATGTCACCAGTTTTGCCATCCAGATGTCACATCATACTTGTTTTTCTTTGATGGACTCATTAATTCAGCTAAAGATGTAGGGCTTCTCCATTATAAAGGGATTCTCTATCATTCACTGGGGAGCAATAGGGAGGTGGCAAAACTTGTCAACAATCTTTGCAAGGAAGTGGTTCCGGATAATGATGAGTCCTATTTATATAAGGTTGTGAACAATACCAATTCTTACTTCAATACTAGGTATGCCAGAAAAAGAGCAGTATTAGTGCACCACTATTTCAGCAGCTGGCTTGTGGGTATCTCAACTTTAGGTGCAATCTTTGCTCTTTACCTGACCCTTATTCAGACAGCCTCTGGAGTTGCTAGTGCTCTGGATCCCTTGCATAACAACAACTTCTGTTCATATATAAGAGATTCCATTTTACTACCATTTTCTGGTAATCCTAGCACCCCCCCAAATGGTCCAACTGTAGGGAAGATTAACTAAAGCGACTAGTGTTGCGAATGTTTGTGTACTTATTTGGAAAATTTGTTGAAAGGGATCGATGAGACAAAAAATGATTAATAATATCATGTATTTACTTTCTTTCTTTTTTGCTGAATAATATCATTTGTCTACTTAAAAAGCTCTTTCATATACTTTCGAATTCTGTATACCATTTACTAGACCAAGTTTTATAGTCTAATACTAAAACGCGGTAACATTATTTTCTCTATAGACAGGAGAGAGTGAAGGGAAAGGGACCACAGTATGGGCTCACTTGAGGTTTTGGATTGGAAAACACCAAGCTTTTCTATTTTTTTTTTTTAAGGATGGGTATACTTTATTGAAAACAAGAACACCAGTATAAAACAAATAAACTATAAGAGGACAAAAAAAAAAGTGTAAATAAGTTGCATATTCAACGCTAAAAACAAGCTGCATAGAGGAAACCCAGGAAGACTCCTACATTAGATAACTCAAATCCTACCACTGTGTTCCTTAAAAACAGAAAAAACCACCCACCAGTTGCTTCAAAGAGCTTAATTTAGCACTATGAGAGTTCGTTTAGATCCCTTAAACCAGATTGTTTAACCTAATTTATTAACTAAGTGATTACTTAGATAAGTTTTCAGATCTAGATTAAACAAAAATAAATCATATCATGCAAAGATGTGGAAAAGTAAATAACATCACGATATGATTATCCAAGAAAACCAATGAAACTAACCGTTTCAAGGTAAAAACCTGAGGAGGATTTGACGTAACTATCCTCAAGGTAAACCAAATGAGTATATGAACCATTCTTTAATAAATGTGTAGATTAGATTTCACCACAACATCAAAACTAAAAAAAATAAAAATAAATAAATAATATTAAAATGAGTATTTGCTTAAGTTATTGATGATGTATTGAAATTTAACTTACTCATCTATCAATAAATAGTTAGGATTTTTATAATAAATCCTATAATGTCACTACCTCACAAACTTTAGAGGATATCGATCAAGGACTTGATATATATCATAAAATTAGGTCAAGAACAATATAACTTTGTTTTAATCCTATTTAGAATAACCTTATCCTTTCTCTGCCGATAACCATGTAAAATGATGAAAAAAACAGTTCACACACGAAACACGACTAGTCATAATATTTTTATTAGTCAAACTATATTGCCAATCACACACACGCAGGGGCGGAGCCACGTTGCCCCTTGGGGGGGCCGTGGCCCCTGCAAAAAAAGAAAAAGTCCAGCAGGTTATATTGAAATTTTAATTGGGCCCCCCCAATTATGTACATCCGGCCCCCCTTTTATTTCTGTTCAATTCACTCCCAAGCCCCAGCATGCTCCAGTTTCAATTGTAGGTTTCTTTTATCTTCTAATAACACAAAACATGACCCCCTTATATTTAAATACTTAAAGGCACTACTCAACAAAATAACATTTTATCACCCATTCTCAATCTCAAAATCAGAACAATTTCTTTTGCTATTCTTTTTAGAGAGGTGCTACGTCTACAAAATTTTTACAGTATTTTTACAAATCATAAGTGGTTAGTTATTATTGGTTCAAAATTTGAACCTAACACTAAGATTATTTTTCTGCTCCAACAATAACAATCAATAACAACCTGCCACTTAGAATTTGTTGTAAAAATGTTGTGAAAATATTGTAGACATATCATTTCTCTTCTTTTTATTCTCTTCTTGTCTTCTGTGTACACGCCACCGCCCACTCCACTAGTACCTGCAGCCCCTAAACAAAACAAAACCTCAGCTTAGCCCTCCTTTCAAACTCAGTCCTCACGATCCTAAAAAAAAAAAAAAAACTTGACCATTATTTTCTTTCTTGCTTTCTTAAAATAAATCATTCAGAGGGTAAGTTTTTCAGTTTTCTTTTCTTTCTTCAGCACTATACCTTCATCTCTTTTTTTAGTGTTTTTTTTTTTTCTTCTCAACTATATACGCTTACTTAAATATTTACATGCACTTTAATTTTTCATAGATTTTTAGAGAAATTTATTATTGAAGGCATGGGGAGGTATGAATAACATCCATATAATTAATAATAGGAATGATGATAGGTTGACTGTTTAAATTACAGTGGATTTTTTTTTTCTTAAGTACGAATAACATCCATATAATTAAGTAAAAATTTCTAATTAAGAGTTTATTTTTTAAGTTTTTTTTAGGTTAATTTTTGAGTCATATTCTTAAATCTTAAAGAATTATGAGCAAACGAAAAATAATTGATGCATTCTTTAAGAAAAAAAATGTTAGCAATTTAGAATTTAGGACACCTATGATTGTAGAAACAAATGCGGCTATAGATATAAATGCTGATACTTCAATGCCTAATGAACACCCTTCCAAATGTTCAAGAATTCAGTCTGAAGAGATAGATCGTGATCCAAGATCACGTAAACAAATATGTGAATTTTCTATTAACAAACAAGATGAATCTGACGAGTTCATCTCAAAGGAGGTCCATATCAACCTAAAAATATAGACTGTCCATACAACAATGATAATCATCGTTGTCGAAATCAGGCCCGGCCCCCCCATGTATAAAATCCTGGCTACGCCCCTGCACACACGCAACTATACAGCATCCCACTCACTACCACTTGGCAAGTTGATAAAAGTGCTATAGTAAATCATTTCCCATGGCTAGTTACGAATCCATGGCTGGAAATTGAGGACTGAGACATGCATATGGATATATTTAAAAAGTTGATAGTTTTTTTTTTTTTTTTTTTTTTTTTTTTTTTTTTTTTTTTAATGAAAATTTTCTTTAAAAATCCAAACTTATGGTAAAGCCAATTTCATGTTTTTTATTATACACTACATGGCACATAAATGTTTGCCAATTGTCACAAATTTCTATAATCTTGAATAGCCTACACATCTCCAAGCAACGAAGAAACAATTCTGATTTCTGATTTATAAATTGCAGATTTAAACATGTCCAATATTCATAATAAACGAAGGAGAAGCATTGAACCACTACCCGTAATACTGTGCCCTTGATTGGAATCAATTTACAATTTAATGTAATAGAATGCAAATTGATCCTTTAACATTACTTCTCTTTTTCTGCATTCAAATGGGATGGGGTGCTTAGCTTTCGCTGTTGTCAGAGTCCATAGTCTTCTGGTTTTCTTTTACTGCAACACACACACAAACTTCCACTGAAACCTGCATTACAAACCCAACCCAAGGCAATTTCACTCTGGCTAGACCTCAAACTATGCCCATAAATACCTATCCTTGCCAAACACAAGTGCCTCAGCATAAAAAAGAGGCTGGCATCGAATAGATTTTAGTCTTAACCCTATTTATTATATAGGTGGGGATGTATATATATAGATCAACTATACAAACTGTCTTTCACAATATCTAAGGGTACTAATACCGCTTCCATCAAAATAAGCGAAACGGTCATTTTACCTAGGACTCATCTCCGTGCTCAAGCAGGCTTTCTGTGCCTTGCTCTTTGCCCCGAGCTCTTGCCTTCCAGATATTCTCCACTTCCTCAAATGTCAATCCCTGTGTTTCTGGCAACAGCACAATCACAAACACAAATGCAGCTACAGCCACACAGGCAAGAATCAAGAAAGTTTGACCAGTCCCCACAGCTTCAGCAACTGAGAGAAAAGACAGGGACACTATTAGATTCGAAATCCAATTCACAGTAGCCGACATTCCCCCACACATCCCACGATATGCTTCAGGATATATCTCTGAGTTGACAGTCCACGGCACAGGTCCCATCCCAGGTGAGAAGAAAGCAATGTACAGGGCTAAGCCTAAAATTGCCAACCACCCATATATTCCACTTGAACTGGATGATTCGAAAATAAATGCCAGAGAAAGGAGAACAAGGGATACAAATACACCAGCTAAGCTTGTGAGGGCTAACTTCCTCCGCCCAGAATGTTCAATAAGGTAAATGCCTAAAATTGTTCCAGCAGCATTCATGGCAGCAACAATAAGGGACAGGAGAAGGGCTAACTGGTTATTTTCAAAGCCGGCCAACTGGACGATTGTTGGGCTGTAGTACATGACTGTGTTGATACCAGTAAACTGCTGAAATGCCTGCAAATCACAAGTTTCTGTCACTATATGATCATCAAACTTCATAGAAAATATAGTGAAAGGATGTTCCATGAGGCACATGCTAGTCTCATGTCTGGTAATCAAGGGTTTTTCCTTCTTCTTTTTCAGGAAATTAACTACTGATTTAAGAATAAATGATAGAAAATTGACAATTTCATTTTTCTGCTGACACTAAAGATGTTGCTGTGAAATTCTCAAATATGTCCCCGCTTACCCATTTAAATGCTTTAGGAGCTCAAACATTTTCCAGTCACAGAAGTGTTACAATGATGTTTAAATGCAACAGATATCTCTATCCAAAAGAAGTAAGAAAAGGAAACAGGCATCTTGTCACACACTAATGATGATGAAAACAACCTAACTGGATGTCAATGGAGCATGCTCATTTGACACAAGGACAAAAGCATGTATGACGTGTCAAGAAGCATAGACTCAGAGTACTCCAACCTCAATAAAAGGCTACAAACTCCTGTTTTTTGGAGAATTCGATGTAACCATATAAACAAAATCCCATATAGACCAAAGAGACGACCTATAGAACCATGACAGTTTTCTACTAAATTTCTACTCTTACCTGTAGTCCAGCCCCAACCACAAATGCAAGCCTGATTTGTTTTATTCTAAAAACATCCATGTATCTGATATTAGCTCTTTTCTGGCGTTCCTCCTCTACTTGAGCAGTAAGGTAATCAATTTCATCCTCTAAGCGGGAAAAGTCATAAATTTTAGAAAGCACAGAAATGGCTTTAGATTTATCATTCTGCACATTAAGATAGAAGATATGAATACGGTTGTGTAAAGGAAACTGAGTTAGAGAGACACAAATAGAATGGTATAAGTATCTTGTACCTTCATAAAAAGCCACCGGGGAGACTCCGGCAGAAAGATCATAAGAATGAACTGAACGATGGCAGGCACGCCTGAAACTCCAAGCATCCATCGCCATGTCCCAGGGACCTACTCAAGCATTAGTATGTTAGAAATCATATACCAGAGTAATTGAAAACCTTTGCAAACAGAAAATGCAAGACGTAAAATGCTCACAACCTAACAATTATGACACACACCCGATGCCTTCAACTAACTGACCCTTTCCCCATTCCAGTGACAAATGGAGTGCAGAGAGGGCATAACAACCCCCCCCCCCCCCGCGGGTCTTTGGTGTTTTGAACCCTCCCAACCCGTTTGGTACCAGCTTATTTTCAGTTTTTTGAAAATGGGGTTGTTTGAAAAACCTTTATCTAGAAAAAAAGTGAAGTTTAAAAAAGCTATACTTTGAAAATTATAGTTTGAAAAGGTGTTACCAAATGGGAAGTCATGCATAGTGCATATTTTTGCCCCATTATTGGCATATGACGCACACTGAATTTTGAATCCCTACATAGTGTTTTTTACTTAATTATTCGTCCTTCAATTAAGAAATGCAAAAAAAAAAAAAATTCAGAAACATGCTATTTACAAGCACAGCACTCTGCATGATCTAAATTAAGCAGAACAGAAATTAGGCAGAACAGAACAGAAAAGAAGAGATTCCTTCAGTGATGCTACTCAGTGTGAAATCTTAAAATAGCAAGCCCCAATTTCTATCTTGATGCTTCCCCTTCACAACTGCAAATTCAGGTCATATCTTTCCAGCAAAGTATCTGTAATAAACAAGAATATAACACTCCTGCAACAACTTTTGTGTCAAAAAGAAAAAATACAATCACCCCAGCATTTCATTACTAAAAATAATCCATTTGTGAATTAACAATTGAATTTTTGCAAATTTATTTGCCCAATGGAGAACAAAGTCCAAGAAAACTGCTAAATTAAACAAGTAAAAAGTACATTAAAAAAAAATTAAAAAAAAAAAAAAAAAAAAAAAACTCCAGATAGCTTACAAACCATTCAAAAATGTGATCCATCTACCATTAAAGACAGTACAAGATTCCATCCATCTCCTAACATCTGTCTTCAGATGTTTATACTCTTATAGAAATTAGCATATTAAATAACAAATATGGATATTTGAATATTTTCAAATATCATTTATAGCTAATCTAAGCAAGGCTCAAGATTCTACTCATATGTTTCAGCATCATGATCAGTTTTAGAGCCTTAAAGAATAGAATGGTTAAGTAATGAAATTGACCTCACTATAGCTTATAAACCCAGAATCTTAAAAATTTACAAAATCACAACATTTTGATGGATTCTAGCCATTTTTTCCATATAGAAATATGCATCTAATTAAGTAAAAGAGGGCAAAAGCAAATTGAATAGTGGAGCGAGATAAGCCTAACCTCTGTAAAAGCAAGATTTACAAGGTAGGCAATAAACTGTCCACCAGTTATCATAAGCACATTTGTGCTCACCAGACTTCCCCTTATTTCTGAAGGTGATGCTTCCGCAATATACACAGGAGCAGTCACAGATGCTACACCAACACCCAGGCCAACAAGAAGTCGTCCCAATATAAGAACATATGGATCCGGTGCCGCAGCCATGACAACTGATCCAACAGCAAAAATAACATCAGAAATAAGAGTAGCCTTCTTCCGTCCATAGGAATCATTTAACCAACCCCCCGTTGTTGCTCCAATAATTGCACCAACCAAGGCCATGCTGACAATTGTTTCCTGTCACCTTAAAGAATCAGAAGTTTCAAAGAAGAAAAGATTTGCAATATTAACCATTTGCTTCATGGTTAAGAAATGTAATGAGTAAAGAAAACAAATGTGAATATTGGCCTTGCTGCTCTCTATTTTTCAGTTAACGGGTGATATAACTCTCTCTCTCTCTCTCTCTCTCTCTCTCTCTCTCTCTCTCTCTCTCTCCCCACAATAGATGCAGAGACATCATGCACCACCCACAGTGTTTCAAATGGAAATCCTGGTGAGGGACTCAAACCACCAAATACTCCACATCCTTACATTCTTGTTTTCCCTCTTCTTATCCACACTCAACCAAATGCTATACCAGTGTGGATCCAATTTTCTATCCATGACTCCTCTCTTCTTGAGAATCCATACATAACTTATCACTATATAGACAGCTCTCTCTCAAGCTCTTGTTTAGGTTTGAACCTCAATGGGATAATAAAAAGGAGTACCTAACAACATATCTTCATAGACCAAGAACTACAAGATCAAAATAGCATTAATTTTCCCAATGCAAAAGAAATCACTATCACAGCAATATAAAGCTTGTACCTGTAGGAAATAACTCTCCCTGACCACCTCAAAATCATCTTTAATATACAGAAGGGCTCCTGATATCACACCTGCATTTAACATTATCACGTGAGGTAACAATTTCAGAAAGATCAAATAGCAGCTAAAGAAGGAAAAAATGAAAACCTGAATAACTACAGAGATCCAAGATAAACTACGAACCACTTTAATATCAAATTCATACTTCATATACTTCTACAAAGGCAAGTTCTTGTTCTTCCAAAACTATTCTATAGGAAAGAATTTTAATCTAGAGAAATTAAAATGCAATTTCTTCATCACCCTTAATAGTATCTTTCATCCTTCATTCTATAGCTTAGTTGGTTAGAAAAAAGTGTTTAATGCTTCTTTAAAAGAGGCCAAAGGATTATGGCATCAGAACACAATTTCCTGTATGCTTACCTTGTAAGGCAATTAAGAACCAAAGAATATTTCAGATTATTTCTAATTGAGGGTTATTGGAATATTCCTAACAACAAAGACTACGAACCTTTAAAAAATTCATGCATGGAAAAGCCATAATGACGCCAATTCCAGTTCTAGACTAGAAAATTGTACAGGAAACTGCAGTGACAAGTTGCTTAAAGGAGATCAGCTTTTTTTCCTCATTTCAATTCTAAATTTCCTTGTACTCTCTTGTAGGAGACTGATAGGAAATTATATATAAGAAAAGAAAAGCAATAGCTTAAGTTTGCTCATGTAGAGAGGAAGACAATGGTTACATTGAATCTGAAAAACACATAAATTCCATATTTGGTAATGTATGCTGAACTAAAATTACTAAACCACTAGATTATAATTGGAAAGTTATACATGCATTGAGTGGATTTCATACCCATGACCTCAGTCTCCAACCATTCTTACGGGAAAATGAGGTGTGGTGCCATTTGAGCTAATGCTCATTGGCGCGTGTCTAAACTAAACGCCTAAATTCATCTCAACACATTTCTAGGGTTATAGGCACGCAAAAAAGGTGTAAAGACTTTAATTATGAATCTCATGATGCATTTAGGGAACAATTTGTATTATTAATGAGTACAAAAGATGTGATTGAAAATATAATTAATAGTTAAATTGAACATTACTTGCTTATTAGTGCATGCAAACGTATGATTTCATAGGCGTTACTGTATTTTCAAAAAAACAGTAGAGTGAAAACTTAACAGTTAGACAATGGTTGAGTGTAAAATTAGCAAATGCTCTCACAGGAAAAAACCGAAAAGCCCCTAATCCTTCGAAAAACTAAAAAAAGGAAAGTCACTTCCTAGACACACAAACGAATGACACTGGTGTGTTGGTGTGTTTAGATGTACTCTGATTGCCTATTTTGCAGAAAGTATTGTAGAAAAAAAGGGGTGAAAACGTTTTTCTTGGTGTGGGGGCCATCAAGTTAACCTTAGAAAGTCCGAAAAAATAGCCTTTTTTTTGCGTTTGCCAACCGCACACGTCAAAGAGTTAGGACCCAACCATGAATTTTGTATTCAACTACAGATCATGTAAATGCATTATGTATCTATAATAATATTTAAACAGGAGTGAATGAGACACATTCAGCATAAATTAAGATTAAGAATAACTCAAAACAAAGTCAGCTCCTGTATTTTAAGACAAATTAGTAAGCGTGTATACTGTATATTACCAATCTAAAACCGCCCAAAGAGAAAAAAAATAAATAAAATAAAACCCATATGATATTTTATATTAAATCAAACAGATTATTTTTTATAATAAAAAATGTATCCAACTGGATGGTATGAAGATCACATCAAGATATCCCATAAATGAACATATAATAAGTATGATGATATATAATTAGGTGTATATTTGGGAATAGTTTATTTCTGGTAGCTTATTTTCATAATAATTATAAAAAATATATAAATAGTTTTAGTAATTTTTAGTTAAATGTGTAAAAAAGCTGGATTATTTGAAAAAAAAAAATAAAGACAAAAGCAAAAATGTAAAACTTTTTTCAACAATCCCCAAACCCACATTAGATATCATTAGATTTAAATACAAAGTCGAGATCCTTACCTCAACTGGTATTTTTTGGTGTTTCCAACAAAATTAGTTTCAAATTATCGAATTATCAGACCAAAAAAAAAAAAAAAGTGCGATATTTAAGCATATATTACAGAAATATGAATTATCTTCAAGAGGGTCCAGTCCAGTCGCACATCACCACGTTTTAATTAATAAATAAATTAATAATATTATTAAAACACAAAAAAACCACACACACAATACTCGTCACTTTCATTTTTCACGTTTAAAAGTGAGACAGAGAATTAGAAATAATGAGAGAATTGATAAAAGTTTAAAAACCTAAAATTAATGAACTTTTTTTTAAAATAGTAAACTATTCTTTTAATTAGTTTATTTGTGTTTTTAAATTTAAAACTATTTAACTAAAAAAATAGGGTTATTTCAGAGAATTTAAGAACTTTTGTAAAAATATTTTACTATGCAAAATAATGAAATCCAAACAGAAGTCCTTTTATTTTTTTGATACAAAATATAAATTCTGTATGGATATATATACAGTGATCAAAGAACAAAAATAAAACACATACTAATCAATACACAAAAAAATATTAGTACTATTTAAAAAATAAATTAAAAAAAAAAGAGAGGAAAATGGTGTTGAATGTAGATTTACCAGTGTCGTAGCCGAAGAGCAATCCACCGATTCCGGCGACGAAAGTCAATCCGAGCACGTACGGATTCTTGAAATACGAAATTTTTCGCTCCGGGTACGTGTCCAAGTACCCCGAGCTCCCCGGCATCGACTCCAGCGTCAGCGTCATTTCCCCTGTTTTCTCCAGTTTTTTCGATTCGAGAAAATCGAAACCTAATCACGAAAATTCGCACCGATTTTTTATTTTTTTTGAATTTTTTTTTTTGGTATTGTATTAAGATTAATCGAATTCCGAATCAAAACAACGTAAAGGCAAATTGATCGGGAATCAGATTAATCAAATTGCTTAGCTCTGTTTTTTTTTTTTTTTCTTTTTTTCAAAAAAACAGTGACTTTGGTAAACAAGCGCTAATTTCTACTAATTGAGAGAGAGCGAAAACCTAAGCGTTGAGCTTTGTAGAAGAAATTTGAGCGGAGTAAAAGGTTTTCCCTGAGTAAAAGGTTTTCCTGAGGAAATGGATTTCTCAAATGTGAGAGTAATTCATATTTTCCTCTCCTTTTTCAGAGAGAGAGAGAGAGAGAGAGAAAGTGAGAAACTCGTGAGTGAGTGCAGAAGGAGAGAGTTAGGTGGGTGAGGAAAAAGGTAGAGCTGACGGCTTCCTATATTTAAAGACCTCAAAAAGTGAATCGAAACGTTTTTGTCTCGGGAAAATAACGGGTTCATGACACCTGTCTGTGAGAGTCACTATAATCATTAATCAGGAATCAGCCGTATGCTCCTAACTGCTTTTTATTAAATGAAAGGTTTAAATTTGATATTGTAATTATTTAGTATAAATTAGTTATAATCGAAAAAAAAATTGAGTGATTTAAATTGAGCTTAAATATATTGTTTGTCTCTAGAATTTATATAGTTAGCACTTTTTTAGATTTTGAAGTTTCCAATTGGGTTTTTTTAGTTTTAGAAGCTTCACAAATGAGCGGTATTGGTTATTTTTTCATTCACTTCGGTTAGGTTTTTTTTTTTTTTTTTTTATATAATGGAATAATAATGCAGCACTTTTTTTTAATGATGTAACAACTTATTTTTTGTGGAAAATTATAGTACAATTTATTTTTTCACCTAAACAAATAGAATTAGGAAAATTTGTACACCTACTCAACCACATTTTTTCAGTTTTTAAACAACATTACACGAATTTTCATATACTTTTTCACCTACACGTATTTATACATATATTTTCAGTTTTTAAGTTCATGTACCAAAAACCCCCTTGATTGCCAAGATGCATTTGAGCATAATGAATTCAAGTTAAGTGTATCCTATTAAATAGATTATGATGAACAAAATCTGCAATCAGTATTTATTATTGAAACTTTTATTAAAAAATAATTATGTTAAATACAACTACTTTTGGTTTATGTGATTGGATAATTTAAAGATCAACCAATTAATAGTTTTTTTAATAATACCCTAACACCAAAAAGAAAAATTTATGCACAAACAATATAATTAGCTAATCTTTAATCAAAAAAGTTACATGGAAAAATATATATTTATATTTATATATACACAAACATGTACACATTAGCCATAATAAAAAATAAAAAAATAAAAAACAATTAAGCTAAAATCTTTAATGGAAAATGAGAAGTAAAATGGGAATATAACATCAAAATCTCCATTTCAACTCTAACAAATAATAAATGCAAAATGCAATTCCCCTCAAAATAATTTTATTTATTTATTTATAATTTGATAGTTGTGAATGGTGTATTTGTTAAAAATACTTCGAAATATCAATTGTATTATAATACTCTTGACCCTTTGATGATGCCGTGAAATCACCAGTGAGCCGCACAGTCCACGCTCACCGCAACTAGCAACCTGCAAAGAAAAAGAAAGTGATCTCGCCGTGGGCACCGATGTGGTGTCGACCAAATACCCTCCAACGATCAAGTCAGAATTGTTCTCAACTCTAGAGTGCTAGAGAGAGTGTTTTTTGCGTACCTTGATTTGCGAGAGTATTCAAGCTTTTATAGTAGAAGAAAGTCGGTATTTCCTCCTTGGACTAGAAGTCTTTTCCTTGTAGGACTCTTTTCCCTGAAATCCCAAACGTGATGGGCAAATATTTCCTTGTAGAGTGAGTCTCTTCATTAAGGCGGATCTTCTAGAATTGCCCTAGTGCGGACCTCCTGATTTTCTGGGATTCCATTGGATTTTAAACGTGCATATCAAGCATTTTAAGCGAGGCTAGGCCTTGAGCCCCTACTTAATGTCGACCCATGATTTCGAATCCGTCAGGCCCAAATATTGCGCATTTTCTTACCCATCACCCTTAAAACATTTTTTTTCTTATTTAATAGTTATCAGAAAGAATATTTAAATCTTAAACATTTTTAATAAGTGTGAAAACATTTTTAACAAACACAACATAGTAGTCAAAGTGATTTTTGATACGAAATTTAATACTATATTTTTCTTATCTGTCAAACAGTGCACAACGTGGCAATTGCTTGTAGAATCAAACATTCACGGTCAAGGTGGAGGAGTGACATCTATACGCGCGCACGTAAAGAAAGGAACTAGTACTCGCCGATGAGGAATTCTAGGCCATATCCTGTGGGAGGGGGGCAAAGTTGGGAATTTGAAAAACTGATACACGTGAATGCACGCGCATTGCCAATCGAATTTGTATGTCGTTTGCGGGGCATGGGGGAAACGTGTGGCTAATAGGTAGTGTAAGATGTCGGAGTAGACAAAGGTACATATGAGCGTGAGAGAGACGCGCCTTGAAGTGGACGGCTTACCCTCCCCCCACCTTTTGGTGTTTCACTCTGTTGTGGCGACAAGTGGAGGGATTTGGTTTGTTTTCTTTTCTTTTTTAAGGATAGAAATGGAGTGATTTGTTTGGTTGTCGGTACTGTTTTTGTTTTTATTCTTTTCATATCAAATATCGATCTTGGATGAAACAACCAAAAAAAGAATACAAATAAACAAGTGAGAACATGATTTGCTTCCTAAAAATATGAGAAGGTACATGTAATTATATTTTAGTTTTTAAATAATATTATATATATTTTTATATATTTTTTTATCTATATATATTTTTAAAAAATACAAACAACATTACTAAAATAACATTATTGAACAGGCTCTAATTTTATTATTATTATTATTAAAGAAATTATTTTTTGAATTGTGCATACAAGAGAAAAAAAAAAGTAAAATATTATTTAATTTGAAATTGTACAAAGAATTCAATATATTCATTTAGGAAAATAAGGGATATTTCTCATCCTAATTCACTCTCTAAGCTTTCTTGTCTTATTAAAAAAAAAATATGGGTTCACTATTAGTTTGGTTTATTGACTATAAAAAAAATTACAATTCATACCCTCAAACATAATAATGTTATCAATATCATTATCCCATCAATATCCAAGTCCTTCACACTGTCATGGCATGTCAGTTGATTTCGATTGAATTACAAAGAAACCAGAAAAATTGCGTAATTGGAGGAACTAAGAGAACAATAAAGCTTCGTGATTTTATTTTTAGAGTTAGCAATCAGCTCTAGGGTTTTGATTTTCTTTTTTTCTTTTTCTTTTTCATTTTTTTTTTAACATATAATCATAAATATGGGTATGGAGGTGGTGAAGAAGGATGAAGAAACAAGGGATTAACTATGATTATGACTAAATGAGTGAGGTGAAGTGTGTTGGTTTAGGGAGGTCATATTAGTTGTGAAGAACAACATTGATATTAGAAACAGAGAAGAATTTAAAAGGACATTTAAAAGTGGGTTGTAGAAGAGATTGAAATTTATTTATTATTCCACTAAAACAATAAATTTATTTATTATAAATTTTTTATAGTAAAATTGATAATAACTTTAACATTTTTCCTCATCAACACACCAAAAACAAAATAAGTAATTAAGAATTTTATTTATTATAAATATCTTATTGTTAAATTGGTAATATCTTCAACATACCAAATTCAACATGAAAATGTATATAATAGGTAAGTAAATATCTTCCATATTGGCCCCGAGCCATGCTAGGGGGAGAGGGTATGTAAGAAATTTTGTTTGAAGTGTTAGAATGCATGAAATCCGATTTTTTGAGTTTGTGTGTATTTTAGGGTTTGTTTGATAAGAGTATTTAAATATAGCTTTTTGTTTTGTGATCCATAAAATGGTGGATCCTACTCTTAAATTTATTATTTGGCTAATATTTTCAAAAAACTATATCCTGTTTTTCTAATTTAAAACCGGATTTTGAAAGTGGCTAAGGTGGTGTTTTCAGGATCCTTAAAATGTTTTTAATGACATAGTTGAAAATAAATTGAAAACAGTGCACCTCACATATTTGTCCAAACTCTTTTATCTCTTAAATTAAGGAGCTTATCTTTATCACAAAAAGAATTTACACACTTCAAATTTGAAACTTACCATTAAAAAAAAATATAATGAGCTCTATTCCCTTATCATTATCCCCAAAAAAAAATAATAATAATATATAGATTCTACACGTTACTTTTTGTAAATATTTTTTTTTAAATCTCAAATATAGAAATTGTCTTCCAAACAATTTTTTTTGTTTTTAGTATTTTGACAATTGATCTTAAAAATGGGAGCTAAACACATAAAATATAAAAATTATTATATGAAAAAACTAGTTTCAAGTTCAACTTTTTAAAAATTGTTTTTATACTGTTTTGAAAAAGAAAAAAAATCCTCCTAACAATCAAGCCCTTAGTATTCGTGGGGAAAAAAGTGTATGCTAAATGGAATTTGGATGCTAAACGTACAAATTCCAATTAATTAATTTTGTCTCTCTCTCTCCATGTGGAACCATATTTTATTTAATCGATTTTTGAGCAATTAAGAACAAAAGAACAAAATATAGGCCTAACATATTTCTTTGTTGGTTAGGAAGCATCTTCATCTTTTTTATGGAGTAATAATAGACTATACTTGCTTTTTATTTTATTCTTTTTTTTACTGAATAATAATATTTTATCAGCAGAGGTTGTGTCATAGCCTGGTTGAGATGGGTATTTCTTTTTAAGTTTTTTCTTTCTTTCAATTTGAGTATTTGTACATCGGTAAGGTGTGATTTGAGAAGGGGTTTATCACTTGCTCCGCGACACTAACTGCCGCATGCAGTTTTGGTGTTGGCGTGTGAGTGTATTCCCTTATCTCATCTCCCTTCCCCTATATGTGTGTGTGTGTGTATGTGTGTGTGTGTTTCTCAAATAAAAAAAGATACTCAGTGCTGTCGAGTCGTCCCACATCGATAAGGTGTGATATTGAGAAGGGGTTTATCACTTGCTCCACGACACTAACTGCCGCATGTAGTTTTGGTGTTAGCGTGTGAGTGTATTTCCTTTTAAAAAGCATTTTCAAAAAAGCTATTTTATTTTAATATATTTAGTAGAGACCTTAAAATGAATTAGAAAACTATCTTTTAACTTCTTTTATTTAGCTCATATGAGATAAAGTTATTTTCCAAATTTAATTTAGTGGAATCCTACTCTATCTTATACCTAGCTAAATCAAGGTAGTTCTTAAATAGTTTTCCTTTGATCCTTTTTATTATTATTGCCAAATACAAGAAAATGTGAAAAATTATTTTCATATAAGTTTTTCTATTGAAACAATTAGAACTATCATTTCCTCTATTAAAAAAACTAATCGCTAACTCGTGCTATGCATGGGAACCTATCCATTTGTGAGGTAAACTAAAATAATTTTATAAAATCTTAAATTGACTAAGAAACTACATCATTGAATGATTTGCTCTTGTATGATTTCAATTTGTGTTACAATTTGATGAAGAAGCCATTGCTTGAAAGACCAAAAAATATTAAAGAATCAGATTATTCACTGCTTAGAAATTATTGAAACAAAACAAAATATATATGACTAAATAATAGAGAAATATAAAAGAAAGATGGGTTACATTCGAAAGAATAATTTCAATTATTGCAAACTTTTTTATCTTTTAAAAAACAACTAAAAAGAGTTTGGTGGTTCATGTACAAAAATTACTTTTTAAAAAATACATGAAAAACCATTATATATATATATATATATTTATTTTTTTTAACAAAGTAGAGGAGAAAAAAATAACATAAGAAGAGCTTATATCTCTACTCGGCTTAAAAAAAAATGGAGTTGGCATTGCTTTTATAGTGTTCATGATTAACCTTACAAAAATTGAGTTTAAGTTGGACTTCTTAGAGAGATAAAGTTTCACTCCTTGTTAAGTTTGAACTAAACAAAAATAATTTTGTTTTAAAAAAATGATAATGATACCTACCAAGCATCTTAATTACTACATTGTTGTATAAGAAGTTGCAATAGAATTCTTCTATAATCTTAAGAAGTTGAACTTTGTCAATAGTTGATGACTTTTATATTTATCCAAATAAAGTCACGTTTAGGATAATCTTAATATAAGGTTTATTCAAAAAAAAAAAAATTTGTTTTTAATCAACGTTTGAGTTTGAGTTTAAGTTAAACTTGTTAGAGAAATAGAGTTCCACTCCTTGTTAAGTTTGGACTAAACAAAAAAAAAATTTGTTTTAAAAAAATGATAATGATGAGTTTGAGTTTAAGTTAGACTTGTTATAGAGATAGAGTTTCATTCTTTGTTAAGTTTGGACTAAAAAAAATATAAAATTAAAAATGATTAAAAAAATGATGAGTTTGAGTTTAAGTTTAAGTTAGACTTGTTAGAGAAATATAATTTCACTCCTTGTTAAATTTAGACTAAATAAAAATAATTTTATTTAAATATTATGTCGACATGGAAAATTATGAGAGTGTTTTATATATAGATTATTAAAACAAGAGAAAAAAAAATGTGAGAATCCCTATCTTTTTTATTTTTTGAGAAAGATGAGAATCCCTATCTTATCCTTTGGTTTTTTTAATTTTTTATTTTATTTTTAATAAATTAATAATAGACCACACGGTCCATGCTTGTTTAAACTTTAGAGGACAATGTACATCCAAATGGCCCCATCCAAATGGCTCCATTCTGATATTGCCAAAAAATAAAACGTATACATTAAATGCACTCATAGGTTGACATAAAAAAAAAAATGCACTCATAGGTTGTGATCAGTTGCGAGGTTAACACGTGTCCATTTTTTTTTTGACAATGTATTATCATCCTGAAAGGCACTAAACGTATGATTTGCTTCTCATCAGAAACTTACCATGTGTCTAGTATTCCAGTGCACTGGAACTATTGTACTATTTACATATATTTACTTTTAACTATGTGTCATCATCGCAATAGATTTAACACACCATAGACATTGCTCATAAACTCTTCTATTTTTTGTGGTAAAAATTAATTATTTGTATTCATTATAATTTGAGATTATTACTATTTGCGAGTTGTATAATCAAATAAGGATAATATCCTCATTTTTAGAAACTTCCTCTTACATTTATATGTAAGTTAGATTTCCGTAAGAGTTAATTTGAATTCCAAATAAAAGTGATAATTCATATAGAGAACCGAAGAAGAAATACCTAAAATTTAGGAGCTTGCGGAGTTTTATTTTACAAATTAATTAGATAAGATAATATCTTAATTTTTAGTAATTTTAGAGTTCACAACTTGGAAGTTAGCTTGGAGCCTATCATTTATAATCCTTTAATATAATTTTCTAATGGCAACTTTTTTAAAACAAATAATATACTAACACGTAATTGATTACTCTTTCCTGATTGGTTTTAACGTTTTAGTAACACGTCAGGGATTAACGTGGCTTTCAATATGTCATCACCATGGAATCTTTTTCCTCATGAATGTACAACTAAAATCAAAATTTGCTTCGAACGAGTCCCACAAAATCATATTAGTTTTTTTTTTTTTTTTTTGAAAAGACAAAATCATATTAGTTTTGACCTTTAACCTTTTCTTGTTAATTGACATGATAGATTGATAGGTATCGTACAATTAAAGTTGGATGCATTTGACACTTTTTTCTTACGGTAGCTTCAATCAATTTTGAATAAATATAGGGACACAAACTTTTACACACCAGATTTTACTGTAGTAGCCAATTATGTGGACACTTTTTATCCGTAATTTTTTTACCAATAGTAATCAATCATTGCAATAAATTATCAAATTAGACTTGTCTTAGAACCTATCCAATAGATGCTTTATTTCTACTTTTTCTTAAAAAAAACTTACTGTTTACATTCTAACAGCATTTCTAAATATAAAATTTTTTCAAATTATTTTTAGAGTTGCTATAGTAGTTCTCTTAATCTAGAGAATATTGTAGCAATTTCAAATCAAATTTTCTACTTAAAAAATTATACCAGTTACTATTATGTCAATTCTTTCTCTCTCATTCGGATTTCTTTTTTTCTCTCATTCTCTCCATTTCTCACATAATCCAAATACAAAACAAAATCCAATTCTTAAAATAAAGTTGAATCAAAACAAGCAGATATGAAAAAAAAAAAAAAACCAATAATATAAAAAAAAAAATCCTAATTGAAAAATACTACCACAATATTTTCACAATAAATTTTAAGTAACAAATTGTTATTGGTTAATATTGGCAAGTAAAAAAATAATTTCAGTGGTGAATTCAAATTAGAACTAGTAACAACTTTCCACATAAATTTTGTTGTGAAAGTATTGCATAAAATATTGTGAACATAACACTTCTCATTGAAAAATATAATTGTTAAAAAAAGAATAAATGATAATTAAAAAAAAGAATAAACAAAGAATGAATAAATAATATTTAAATAAGATAGAGTGGGATAGAGAATCTGTTGGAAAGTGTATTTGAAAAAGTTAGTAGGTAAAAGTTAAATGTCACTGTTTATTCTCCAAACAGTACAAAAATTTGAAAAATCTGCTGGAGATGCTTTTAGTATTATTTAGAACTAGCTTAAATCCTGTGCCTTTTATTTTAGAAAATTTTAATTTATGGTGTCCTGGTCTGATCATTACACCAACATACCAATTGATTTTTAGTAATGATAATTTTTTATTATCAAACTAAGACACTGATTAATTTTTAATATAAACAGAAATTAAATATTTTATTTAACTATTAAAAATTTTATTAATTGAACTAAATGAAACCAACAAATCTCATACTTTTGCGCGATTTGTTAAAATTTAAATACCTGTCAAATAATTGATCCATGTTCACGTCTCAATTGATCTAGCGTCCAGGAGCATTATTATTTAGATATTTAAATGAAAAGGACTTTTAGCAATTAGATGCACGCAACATCCAAATGTACAAGGTGGATCAGCCGACGAGAAATTATTATTATTTTTTTTGCTACAATTAGACAATCAGTTTGTGCCACATGGCAAGAAAAAGGGTTGGTATGGGTGTATCATTATTGACTAGAAGATGAAGAAAATGTGCACAAGGAGTCGAACAACTCATATATTCCTTCTATATCACTCATTGTTTATGGTGGGAGACAAGAGTAGTAGTACTATTTGTCTTTGGCTCAAGGGCAGGGACCCTGGTTTTTCATCTTCTTTGCCTCAATTTGCAACACGTATGGTGATCTTTTCGGGGCCATCATGTGCATGAACATGCATAACATGGCTTTTTATTCTTTCTTCAAGTATCTATTTGGTACTTGGTAGAGTATCAGGATAATAAGTTAATAACACTTTCTACGCCACCATGGTTGACAATGTCCATATGTTCAACACAAGAGTTTCAAAATCAGCCGGCACCACAACAATTGCATAGATGAATTTTATCAGTTGAATAATGTTCTAATGAGTGTATAGTTAAGTAGTTCACTTCCCCTTCCCCCATTATCTGCCTAGTACCTATCAAAAAAGTGGCTAGTTACTTATAGTACATGGGAGCCTTTTTCTACTTTGAGAATTGTGTTCTTACAAAACTAAATTTAGACTCATCATTAATATGCATGAAAAAAAACTTGCGTATTTTTTTTTTTTTCTCTCCCTTTTTTCCAATAGAAAGTTATGATCTTAGTAATGCTATGAAAGCAAACACATCCAAGGAAGAAAAAATACCATAGCTTACTGATACAATCAAATTCTGCCAAACCAAGGAAAGCATATTTGAGTACAAATCATTGATTGAGAACACAAATCATATAAGCACTTTAAGGTGGAAGCTGAATATGGCAGCACATCAAAATCTTAAATGCATTGCTGTCTAGTTTAGGGTTTGACCAAACGATTACATTTTCAGTTTTTGTATCTTAAATGCATATCAACAGTGTAAGTTAGAGAATGGTACAAAATATATATGATAAAATTTACTGAGAACTGCAATAAAAGTGAATTTATCATACTCCTACTTGTTTGGGCATAATCTACACATGGGGTTGTGTTCCCATCAAACAAATCATATCATTCTCAAGTTCTTTGCTTCCTAAAAATATAATTTTATTATTATTAAGGAATTTTTTTTTTTTTTTTTTGGAATTCTGCATACAAGAGAAAATAAAGAATTGTACAAAGAATTGAATATATTCATTTAAGAAAATAAAGGATATTTCTCGTCCTAATTCACTCTCTAAGCTTTCTTGTCTTATAAAAAAAATTATGGGTTCACTATTAGTTTGGTTTATTGACTAAAAAAAAAAAAAAAAAACCAATTCATAACCTCAAACATAATAATGTTATCAATATCGTTATCCCATCAATATCCAAGTCCTTCACACTGTCATGGCATGTCAGTTGTTTTCGATTGAATTACAAAGAACCAGAAAATTTGCGTAATTGGAGCTAAGAGAACAATAAGCTTCATGATTTTATTTTTAGAGTTAGCAATCAGCACTAGGGTTTTGAATTATTATTATTTTTTTTTCATTTTCATTTTTTTTTTCTTTTAACATATAATCATAAGTATGGGTATGGAGGTGGTGAAGAAGGATGAAGAAACAAGGGATTAACTATGATTATGACTTAATGAGTGAGGTGAAGTGTGTTGGTTTAGGGAGGTCATATTAGTTGTGAAGAACAATGTTGATATTAGAAACTGAGAAGAATATAAAAGGACACTCAAAAGTGGACATGTCCCTCTGTATACCTCAGGTTAATTGTTACATCTAGGAGTTATGGAGTAATGTCTTGAATTGTTACTCTATCCCACTCAATATTAATGGAGTGTTGT
Organism: Quercus robur; assembly: GCF_932294415.1. Taxonomy (NCBI): domain Eukaryota; kingdom Viridiplantae; phylum Streptophyta; class Magnoliopsida; order Fagales; family Fagaceae; genus Quercus; species Quercus robur. Next base: position 12,387,333 of record NC_065543.1, on the reverse strand, counting down.
GTATATAAACACCATGAATGTTACCCACTGCATAGAAAATGAATTTTGAATTTCTCCAAGTGTTTACAAAATATTGTGAGGCACTTAAATTGTGAGTTATGTTTGCATCACTCTAGTAGTACGCAACACTATCGAAGAAACATTTTGTTCGTGGGTTATACAAACTGGAATTTAGAACGTGATTAAATTGTTGGTTTGTGTGGAGGCTAGCTTTGGACAACGTAGAAGAATCTCAAAATTTCTGTTTGATTATTGGTTTAGGCCAAGAGAGGAATGCTAAAAAACCGATTGTTAAAATTCTACTGCAAAGTCTCTATTTCTTACTATTGATTAACCCATCCATTAGCATTGATAGAAAGGAACTTTGTTTTCTATTTTTATTTTCCTTTTCAAAAAAATTCATTCAATTATTTATTGTTCTTTTTATTTTTCTCTTTTTGTTGATAAAAAAAATTATGTCGTTTTGACACATTTAAAAGTTTAAAGTTTATGGATGTTAACAAGAGGATAACATTGATATGATTGTTATACTTAATGGTATAAATTATACGTTTTGACAATAGAGTGACTAAATAGATAACACCCCAATTCTAAAAGGGTGTAGAGAATATTCTACCACAAAATTTAAGGAAACATAATATTTTTCTTTACTTAGAAAGCCAACAATTACCTACTGAATCCCTATCTTAATGATGGTATACTCCAAAAGAAAATAACAAAATAGGACTTTAGCATTTTAATTAGGTTTGGTGGAATCATTAGCGGCACGACTAGCATGCAATAAAAGTTGTACAAGAGTTGGGAATCCTTCTTCAGTTTTCAAAAGGGCTCTGGAAATTTTGTAGAAGAGATTGAAATTTATTTATTATTCCACTAAAACAATAAATTTTTTTATTATAAATTTTTTTTTAGTAAAATTGATAATAACTTTAACATTTTTCCTCTTCAACACACCAAAAACAAAATAAGTAATTAAGAAATTTATTTATTATAAATATTTTATTGTAAAATTGGTAATATCTTCAACATACCAAATACAACATGAAGATGTACATAATAGGTAAGTAAATATCTTCCGTATTGGCCCGAGCCATGCTAGGAGGAGAGGGTATGTAAGAAATTTTGTTTGAAGTGTTAGAATGCATGAAATCCGATTTTTTGAGTTTGTTTGTATTTTAGGGTCTGTTTGATAAGAGTATTTAAATATAGTTTTTTATTTTGCGATCCATAAAATGGTGGATCCTATTCTTGAATTTATTGTTTGGCGCGCTAACATATATACTCAATGTTTGAGTTTGAGTTTAAGTTAGACTTGTTAGAGAGATAGAGTTCCACTCCTTATTAAGTTTGGACTAAACAAAAATAATTTTGTTTAAAAAAAATGATAATGATGAGTTGGAGTTTAAGTTGGACTTTTTATAGAGATAGAGTTTAAGTCACGTATACATTTAATGCACTGATAGGTTGTGATCAATTGTGAGGTTAACACATGTCCATTTTTTGGACAATGTATTATCATTCTGAAGGCACTAAACCTATGATTTGCTTCTCATCAGAAACTTAGGGTGAGTTTGGTTCAGCTTTTTGAAGTTGAGCTTATGAAAAAGTGGGGTTTTTAAGAAGTGCGGTATGAAATTGGGTTTTTTGTAAAAGTTGAGTGTTTTGTAAAAATTGTCAAAAAGTGCTTATTGAAAAAACTGAGTGTTTGGCTATCACTTATAAAAGTGGTAGTTTAAGTGGTAAATTACCAAAAAAGACAATGTATATATAAAAGAGCTTATTTCATACTTAAATCAAATACTTGTAATAAATTGATACTGATATTAATTTGAACATACTATTACAATTATTTTTTTCTCTTTCTAATTTTTTTTCTCACCAATATTAGCTAATAATAACCTACCACTTAAAATTTATTGTGAAAATATTGTGATAATTGATACTAATTTTAATTTGATCGTACTATTAAAATTATTTTTTCTCTTTCTAAATTTTTTTTTCCTCCCATATTAGCTAATAATAATCTACTACTTAAGATTTATTATAAAAGTATTGTGATAAAAATTGATACTGATTTTAATTTGAACGTACAATTAAAATTATTTTTTTCTCTTTCCAAAAAAATTATTTTTTCCTCACTAATATTAGCTAATAATAACCTACCACTTAAAATTTATTGTGAATATGAAAATATTGTGATAACATTTCTTTTCTTTTTCCTTTTTTTTCCCCTCTTTTTTTTTTTTCTCCTCCACTCACTCACCTACCGCATTTCCTTCTTTTTTCTTTTTATTTTTCCCTCTTTTTTTCTCCTCCACACACGTACCCTTACTCTTTTCCTTTTTTCCTTCTTTCCTCTCTTTTTCCATACCACTTCCTCCAAGCCCCAGAATGTTCCACAAAGCTCTCCTTCTTCCTCTTTTTTTTTTCTTAGCACTTCATCTGCAAGATTCTTTCCCTCTATCCCATCAAAACACACAAACTTAAAGGTCACACACACCACACCACACCATTTGATTCTCATCAAACGAAGATAGAGGGGAAATCCAAAAGGGAGGAATGGGTTAGATCGGTGCTTGATCTTTGCCTTCACCGCTACCTATCTTCCTCAACACGCCTCCGTCGTCGGCTGATTTGCTCTGTCTTCATCGCCGCTTGTCTTCCTCTCCACTACTGCTTGGTCTCTTCCCCACTGCCAATGACATGCGGCAAAAATGGGTCAGATCATTTTTTTTTTTTTTTTTTTTGGTTCTGATTTCATTATTGGGTTCCTTTGTAAAATTGTGTTATAAACAAAGGGATAAAATTGGATTTTTGGGAAATTTGCGCAACGGTAACTTGAAATGCACCAACGCTTTTTTGCAATGGAGCTGAGGGCTACTTTCGCAAAACGCGCTTTTCCTTCACAAATGAAAACATATCTTTTTTAGAAAATGCAACTTTTAAAATTTACCAAGCGCACTTTTTATTCATTTGATTTCAAAAAGCAAATTCTAACTTCTAAAAGCTGAAACAAACGGGCACTTAGTATGTGTCTAGTATTTCAATATAGTGGACCTATTGTATTGTTTACATGTATTTACTTTTAACTATGTGTCATCATCGCAATAGATTTAATACACCATAGACATTGGACCAAGCTTTGCCCCTCACAACAACTATTATTTCAACAATACAATCTGAGCACGCGCTCACGCATGTGCACATAGACTCTTCTATTTTATTTTTGGTAAAGATTAATTATTTGCATTCATTATAATTTGAGATTACTACTCTTTACGAGTTGTATAATCAAATAGGGATAATATCCTAATTTTTAGCAACTTCCTCTGACATCTATATGCAAGTTAGATTTCCGTAAGAGTTAATTTGAATTCCAAATAAAAGTGATAATTCAGATAGAGAACCAAAGAAGAAATATCTAAAATTTAGGAGTTTGAGGAGTTTTATTTTACAAATTAATTAGATAAGATAATATCTTAATTTTTATTAATTTTAGAGTTCACAACTTGGAAGTTAGCTTGAAGTCTACCGCTTATAATCATTTTAAGTAGTGATATAGATTACAACATATTTTTTGTAATTTTCTAAAGGCAATTTATTTTTAAACAAATAATATACTAACACGTCATTGATTACTTTTCCCTTATTGGTTTTAACCTTTTTAGTAACACATCAGGGATTAACGTGTCTTTGAATCTTTTCATCCATGGAATCTTTTTCCGTATGGATGTACAACAACTAATTACAACATATTTTTTGTAATTTTCTAAAGGCAATTTATTTTTAAACAAATAATATACTAATACGTCATTGATTACTTTTCCCTGATTGGTTTTAACCTTTTCGTAACACATCAGGGATTAACGTGTTTTTGAATCTTTTCATCACCATGGAATCTTTTTCCGTATGGATGTACAACAACTAATTACAACATATTTTTTGTAATTTTCTAAAGGCAATTTATTTTTAAACAAATAATATACTAACACATCATTGATTACTTTTCCATGATTGGTTTTAACCTTTTAGTAACACATTAGGGATTAACGTGTCTTTGAATCTTTTCATCACCATGGAATCTTTTTCCGTATGGATGTACAACAACTAATTACAACATATTTTTTGTAATTTTCTAAAGGCAATTTATTTTTAAACAAATAATATACTAACACGTCATTGATTACTTTTCCCTGATTGGTTTTAACCTTTTTAGTAACACATTAGGGATTAACGTGTCTTTGAATCTTTTCATCACCATGGAATCTTTTTTTGTATGGATGTACAACAACTAATTACAACATATTTTTTGTAATTTTCTAAAGGCAATTTATTTTTAAACAAATAATATACTAACACGTCATTGATTACTTTTCCCTGATTGGTTTTAACCTTTTCGTAACACATCAGGGATTAACGTGTTTTTGAATCTTTTCATCACCATGGAATCTTTTTCCGTATGGATGTACAACAACTAAATACAACATATTTTTTGTAATTTTCTAAAGGCAATTTATTTTTAAACAAATAACATACTAACACGTCATTGATTACTTTTCCCTTATTGGTTTTAACCTTTTAGTAACACATCAGGGATTAACATGTCTTTGAATCTTTTCATCACCATGGAATCTTTTTCCGTATGGATGTACAACAACTAAAATCAAAATTTGCTTTGAACGAGTCCCACAAAATTATACTTTTTCCGTTTCACTTTTTTTTTGTCTTCTATTTTATTTTTAGATGTTCTAAAATATTGTCATGTTTTTAAAAATAAAAAGTCATCAATTTACTAATGTTTCTATTATACCCCTATTAATTTACTAATTCAATTTTTTGATAAATTTTTTTGAGGATAATTTTGAAAACTTATACATTTTTAAAAGGTAGATAAGAAAATAAATAACATACTCTTAAAAAATTTAACTTTTTAGACAGAGTGAGCGTTTAGATTCACCGCGTCTCACGTTTTCCTTTTTTTTTTTTTTTTATGCTTTCACTCATTTAAGGGAGCAAAATTTACTGTTCATGAGACAAATTTTATTGTTCACGCATTGTTCCATCACTGTTCATGCATTGTTTATCACTGTAGCAGCACTGTTCATACATTAAAAAATATTAAAAATAGGTCCTACGACACTATTCACATATTTAAAAATTATTTTGTTACAGTATTTTTAGTTTTCAGTTTTCAGTTTCAGTAACAATAAGTTCAATCTAAACGGATCAGAATAAAAAAAGTTGGCCGGTGGGACGAGGGGAGTATTAGAGGCTGTTTGGTTAACCAATTTCCACAACTCAATTCTCAGTTTCCATAACTCATAACTCAAAAATGGTGGGACCCATAGTAAAAAGGTTGTTTGGCCAAACGATAACTCTGTTTCCATAACTCTGTTTCCATAACTCAATTCTCTGATTTTTGAGTTATGAGTTATGGAAACTGAAAACAACAAAAGGCTGTTTTCAGTTTCCATAACTCATAACTCAATGGCATTTCCGTAAATAAACACATATGAGGGACCCACAGCCGCAACTTTTGACCACCTTTTGACTTTTTTTTTTTTTTTTTTTTTCTTTTCTGGGTTGGCGTTGGGTGTTTTTTTTTTTTTTTTTTTTTCTTTTTCTTTTTCTTTTCCTGGGTTGGCCGTTCAGGTTTTTTTTTTTTTTTTTTTTTTTTTCCTTTTTTTTTTCTTTTCTGGGTTGGCGTTGTTCTTTTTTTTTTTTTTTTTCTTTTTCTTTTTCTTTTTCTTTTCCTGGGTTGGCCGTTCAGGTTTTTTTTTTTTTTTTTTTTTTTTTTTTTCCTTTTTTTTTTCTTTTCTGGGTTGGCATTGTTCTTTTTTTTTTTTTTTTTTTTTCTTTTTCTTTTCCTGGGTTGGCCGTTCAGGTTTTTTTTTTTTTTTTTTTTTTTTTTTCCTTTTTTTTTTTCTTTTCTGGGTTGGGGTTTTTTTTTTTTTTTTTTTTTTTTTTTTTTTTCTTTTTCTTTTTCTTTTTCTTTTCCTGGGTTGGCTGTTCGGTTTGTTTTTTTTTTTTTTTTTTTTAAGCTTCGGTGAGTTGGGTATTAATAAAAAAAAAAAAAAAAAAAAAAAAAAAAAAAAAAAAAACTACTGTACTGGCTGACAGGTGTGGGACCCATGAATAGTGTGAAAAAATTGAGTGATGAAAATAAAAATGATGTTGCCAAACGAGTGTTAAAAAATGAGTGATGAGTGATGAGTGATGAGTGATGAGTGATGAGTTATGAGTGATGAGTGATGAGTGATGAGTGATGGAAATTGAGTGACGAAAATTCCTTACCCAAACAGGCCCTTAGTTTTGACCCTTTCTTGTAAATTGACATGACTGGTATCGCGCAATTAAAGTCGGATGCATTTGACACTTTTTTCTTGTGGTGGCTTCAATCAATTTTGAATAAATATAGGGACACCAAATTTTACTGTAGTAGCCGATTATGTGGACACTTTTTATCCATAATTTTTTTTTTTAACCGCTAGTAATCAATCATTGCAATAAACTATCAAATTAGATGTGTCTTAGTATTATTTAGAACCGGCTTATATCCTGTGCTATTTATTTTAGAGTGTTTTAATTTATGGTGTCTTGATCTTATAATTATATTAATATACTAATTAGTTTTTGGTAATGATAGTTTTTTATTAAGATACTAATTAGTTTTTTATACTGCCAAATACAGGAAAATGTGAAAATTTATTTTAATACAAGTTTTTCAATGAAACAATTAGAACTATCGTTTCCTCTTTTAAAAAAACTAGTCGCTAATTCATGCTATGTATGGAAACCTACCTATTTGTGAGGTAAACTAAAATAATTTTATAAAATCTTAAATTGATTAAGAAATTACATCATTGCATGATTTGCTCTTGTATGATTTCAATTTGTGTTACAATTTGATGAATAAGTCATTACTTGAAAGACCAAAAAATATTAAAGAATTAGATTATTCACTGCTTATAAATTATTGAAACAAAACAAAATATATATACATATATATAACTAAACAATAGAAAAATATAAAAGAAAGATGGGTTACATTCAAAAGAATAAGTTCAATTATTGCAAGCTTTTTTATATTGTAAAAAACAATTAAAAAGAGTTTGGTGGTTCATGTACAAAAATTACTTTTTAAAAAATACACGAAAAACCATAAAATAATTTTTTTTTTTAACAAAGTAGAGGAGAAAAAAATAACATAAGAAAAGCTCATACCTCTACTCCGCTTAAAAAAAAAAATTGGAGTTTACATTACTTTTATAGTGTTCATGATTAACCTCGCAAAAATTGAGTTTAAGTTGGACTTATTAAAGAAATAAAGTTTCACTCCTTGTTAAGTTTGGACTAAACAAAAATAATTTTTTAAAACAAAAATGATAATGATACCTGTGGTGGGTAAAGTCTGTCAGTTGATATTGGGCCATAACTCATGTACCAAGCCCAGCCGCGATAAAGAAGAAAAGGCGTGGGCGTAGGATACCCCGTCCCAATAGTGATGGGCCGGGCCTACTAAGGGGCGTCCGAGGAGGAACACCTCCTCGGACTCACCAAGTAAGCATCCAATTTGCACCCCATACTTAGCGAAAGGTCGCCCAGTACACGGAAACAATGCGTGACACTCAGGAAGGAGGAAGGGACAATCACAACTGCCGCATTAAATGCCAGGGAACTACTTTTCCAGCCGCATTAATGTGGAAGGGACAGGAACGCAGAGTGACCTTGGCCACTGCAACTCACAGAAAGGAGGGAGAATGACCTATGGAACAGGCACTCGAGTGGAGGATGGGATGACTGACAAGTGTAGGGACATGATCTCAGGAAGGGAGCTATATAAGGAAAGGAGATCCCCATGGAAGGGGGATCGCATAGTGGAGAAGAAAGGAAAAAGAAGGAGAAAAGAGAGAGAAGCAGCAAGAACAGCCTCAGGGACTTTTACTCCAAAAGCTCGAAGGAATATCCCTACGTCCAACTAGGTTGCATGGCTCGGTCGTAACTTCATTTTCTCCTGTCAAAGACCTAGTTCTATAACCCGCTCTCTACAAATTCATTGTTGAGGGACTTTTGGGCCAGGATCTCCCACCCGTTGGGCCTGAACCCCAAATTCGTCACCCTACAATTGGCGCCGTCTGTGGGGAGAACTTGCGTCTCGACAAGTGAAACAGCAAGGGATGGAAGGATCAGGTCCGCGCCCAACCGGACGTACTGAATCTCAACGACAGGACAACTTTGTAAACCTTGAACGAGCAAAGGACCAAAATGATCAACGAGAGGGCAGTGTGAACACCGCTCACACGAGTAAAAGTCGCTCGAAAGGGAAAGACCATGCATCCCGCCAGCACAACGAGCAGAAGGCTCTGCAGCAAGAGATTGAGGATTTGAGGAAAAGGCTGCGGCGAGCCCAACAAAAACGTCCTTTGCCCATTTCGGATACTAGCAGTGGTGAGGATGATGAATACAGACGAAGGAGGAGGACCCCCCCGAGCGAGACGTTCTCCTATGAGGAAGAGAGGCCTCACAAACGCGGCCGCAAAAGCCCACCTTACCAAGGCTTAGTCAATGACGCCATGAGCAAGGCCCTGGATCGAATCTCCCAGTCGCCATTTACCCGTAGGATAGAGCGGGCGGTGCTCCCTCGGCGATTTAATCAGCCAACGTTTAGCCTGTACAATGGTCGAACTGACCCAGTGGAGCACGTGAGCCAGTTCAACCAGAGGATGGCCGTTCACTCCAGGGACGAGGCGTTAATGTGTAAAGTGTTCCCCTCCAGCCTGGGGCCCCTGGCCATGAGATGGTTTGATGCCCTCCCACCACACTCTATAGACTCCTTCAAACAATTGACGCAGGCCTTTGGCTCCCGCTTCATCACCAGCACTAGAGTCCCTCGGCCCCTCGATTCCCTTTTATCTCTGTCCATGCGAGAAGGAGAGACGTTAAAGGCCTACTCGGACAGATACTGGGAGGTGCACAACGAGGTAGAGGGGAGTCACGATGACGTCGCCATCAGTGCCTTTAAAAGGGGCTTGCCAACAGAGCATGGCTTGAGAAAGTCTCTCACAGGGAAGCCAGCAACCAGCGTGCGGCAACTTATGGACAGGATAGATAAGTATAAGAGGGTCGAGGAGGACCAGCAAACCGGGAAGGGAAAGGCGAAGTTTGTCCCCCAGGAGAGAAGGGACTTCAGGTCGGACCGCTTCAGTAACAGTAATAAGCCGAGAAGAGATTATGCAGAACAGTCGGGATCTACAGGGGCTCAGGTAGTCCACGCTGTGTTCCGAGAGCCATTACACGTGATCATGGGAAAAATAAAGCACGAACCCTATTTTCAATGGCCAAATAGGATGGCAGGTGACCCCTCAAAACGCAATCAGAATCTATATTGTGCGTATCACCAAGAGCCCGGCCATGTCACAGACGAATGTAGGAATCTGAAGAACTATGTGGATCGACTCGTCCGAGAAGGAAAGCTAGGGCATCTGTTGCAACGTCCTGAGCAGTCAAATGTCGATACCAGGCAAAGTACCTTGAGGCCACCCATCGGCACGATAAATGTCATTCTTGCCGCACCTGGGAGAACCGGTTCCGTCCCATTCAGAGTAATGTCAGTAGGTAGGTTCCCGACAGAGTCAGGCGAAAAGGAATCCAAGAGGGCTAGAGGGAGAGTGCCATTAATTGGATTCACGGAAGAGGACAAAGAGGGAACTATTCAGCCCCATGACGACGCCCTAGTCGTGACACTCAGAATAGGAGGTTATGACGTGAGGAGGGTGTTAGTTGATCAGGGCAGCGCCGTGGAAGTGATGTACCCGGACCTATATAAAGGGCTGAATTTAAAGCAGGAGGACCTGTCGCCATATAACACTCCTCTGCTTAGCTTTGAGGGAAAAATCGTCATCCCTAAGGGCATGATCAGATTGCCTGTGCAAACAGACATAGAAATAGTGGAAGTGGATTTCATTGTGGTGGATGCATACTCACCCTACACAGCTATCGTGGCACGGCCATGGCTTCATACGCTAGGGGCTGTGTCATCTACCCTGCACCAGAAGGTGAAGTATCCCTCAGAGGGCCGAATCAAAGAGATAGTGGGGGATCAAGGAATGGCCAGGCATTGCATGGTATCGGCCATTGCTCGACAATTAAGCGACGCGCCTTCCACTTCAACCGGGAATACCTTATAGCAATCAAAAGCCCCGGTCCGAGTTGCAGGTAATGAAGGACCGGACCTGGAGGCGAGTTGTGAAGAGCTAGAGAAAGTGCTCGTCGGATCAGACCCCGAAAAGTTTTTCCAGATTGGCTCGGAGCTACCAGCACAGGAGAAGTCGGCGCTAATTGATTTTCTGCGTCGAAATGAGGATGTATTCGCTTGGGATCCTTATGAAGCCCCTGGGGTTGACTCAGACCTAATACGCCATCACCTTAACGTTAACCCAGCTATTACCCCAAAGAAGCAGCCGCCTCGGCGCCCGTCAAGGGAGCATGCAGACGCTGTGAGGGAAGAGGTGGCGAAATTGAAAAGAGCTGGGGCTATCAAGGAAGTCTTCTACCCCGAATGGCTGGCGAACACAGTCGTGGTGAAGAAGAAGAGCGGGAAATGGCGAGTCTGTGTGGACTTCACGGACTTAAATAAGGCTTGCCCGAAGGATCCTTTCCCAATGCCGCGAATAGACCGACTGGTCGACGCAACCGTCGGGCATCCCCGAATGAGTTTTTTGGACGCTTTCCAGGGCTACCATCAGATATCCTTGGCCACGGAAGACCAGGAAAAAACTGCCTTTGTCACCCCAATTGGCAATTATCATTACAAGGTGATGCCTTTTGGCCTGAAGAATGCTGGTTCGACCTATCAAAGGATGATGACTAGGATGTTTGAACGACAGATGGGAAAAACTGTCGAGGTGTATATAGATGATATGGTTGTAAAGAGCAAATTGGAGACCGACCACATCAGGGACCTTGACGAGGTGTTTCACATCCTGAGAAGGTACAGGCTGCGACTGAACGCATCCAAGTGTTCATTTGGAGTGGGATCGGGAAAATTCCTTGGCTACATGGTAACCCACCGGGGGATCGAAGTTAACCCTGACCAAATAAGGGCCATTCATAGTATGCAACCGCCTCAGAATCCCAAAGAAGTCCAGAAGCTTACCGGCATGATAGCAGCCTTGAACCGTTTCATCTCCCGCTCGGCGGATCGATGCCGACCTTTTTTCCTCTTATTGCACAAGTGGAAGGGTTTCGAGTGGACTGAGGAGTGTGACATGGCTTTCCAACAGCTCAAGGAATACCTCGCCCGACCTCCGATCATGTCCAGCCCCGAGACCGATGAGGTACTCTATGCGTACATCGCAGTCGCCGATCATGCAGTCAGCCTAGTACTGATCCGAGAGGACAACGGCACGCAACGGCCCGTGTACTACGTAAGCAAGTCGCTACAGGAGGCTGAGACCCGGTATCTCCCCCTCGAAAAGGCAATATTGGCTGTCGTGCAAGCTACAAAGAAGCTTCCCCACTATTTTCAAGCACATACAGTTGTTGTGCTAACCCAACTTCCATTGAAATCAGTCCTCCGCAGCGCCGACTACACTGGGAGAATCGCTAAGTGGGGCACCATCTTAAGCGCCTTTGACATCAGATATATGCCGCGCACCGCCATAAAGGGTCAAGTCCTCGCTGATCTGGTAGCTGAATTCGCGGAACCAACCGTGGAAGGAACGGACGTGTCAGGGTCACCGAATAATGATAGGAGACTGGTCAGCGCGATTTCTGTGCAAGAGCACGACGAGTGGAGAGCATACATTGATGGTGCAGCGAACCAAAAGGGATCTGGAGTGGGGCTCGTTCTAATCTCTCCCGAAGGTATAACCCTGGAGAAGTCGTTGAGACTGGGATTCCAGGCAACAAATAACGAAGCTGAGTATGAAGCGCTGCTGGAAGGGATGTCGATGATCCGGAAGCTGGGTGGGAAATGCGCGAGCATATTCTCGGATTCAAGACTCGTAGTGGGGCAAGTAAGCGGGGAATTGGAGGCGAAAGATGAAAGAATGCAACGGTATCTTGCCCAAGCTAAACGCTTACGCACCCACTTCGATGACTTCCGTTTGATGCATATACCCAGAAGCGGGAATACTCACGCCGATTCTTTGGCAACACTGGCCACATCCTCGGCCCAGCCCCTTCCGCGGGTTATCTTGGTCGAGGACCTCTGCCGCCCCACGGAAGAGGAGGCTAAAGGTGTTCGGATACACAATGTCGGCGGGGGACCAAGCTGGATGGACCCTCTTGTACAGTTCTTGAAGAATGATTCCTTACCCAACGACAAAGTCGAGGCCGACAAAATCCGGAGGAGAGCTTCTCGATTCTGGTTGTCCGAGGACTCCAAGCTCTACAGACGTTCATTCTCGGGGCCATACTTGGTGTGTGTACACCCAGGCGCAACTGAACTCATTCTGGAGGAGTTGCACGAAGGGATTTGCGGGAGCCACACGGGGGGCCGGTCCCTCTCCCACAGGGCTATGACGCTGGGTTACTGGTGGCCAAACATGCATAAGGAAGCTCTGGAATATGTGAAGAAGTGTGACCAATGCCAACGGTTCGCTCCGAATATACATCAGCCCGGTGGGGTGCTTAACCCATTGTCCAGCCCTTGGCCATTTGCACAATGGGGCCTAGACATACTAGGTCCGTTCCCCAAGGCTGCGGGGAACAAGAGGTTTCTTCTCGTCGGCACCGATTACTTTACGAAATGGGTTGAGGCTGAGGCACTGGCAAACATTAGGGATGTTGATGTCAAGAAGTTTATCTGGAAAAACATTGTCACCCGATTCGGCACCCCACACACCCTAATCTCGGACAATGGACTACAATTTGATAGCAAGGCCTTCAGAGAATATTGCAGTGAATTGGGGATTGTCAACAGGTACTCTACACCAGCCTACCCGCAGGGTAACGGACAAGCCGAGGCAGTTAACAAAACCATAGTGAATGGGCTGAAGAAGAGGTTAGACGACGCGAAAGGGAGGTGGGTTGAAGAGCTCGCCCATGTTTTGTGGACGTATCGCACCACGCCCCGCCGATCCACGGGAGAAACCCCCTTTTCATTAACCTACGGGGCCGAGGCCGTCATCCCATTAGAGATAAACTTTCCCTCCCAGAGGACTGCTACATTCGACCCTATCGTTAACAACGGGCTTCTAGAGAAAAGCCTGGACCTCCTTGAAGAGAGAAGGGATTGCGCGATGGTGCATCTAACTCAGTACCAGCAAAAGCTCAAGCGGGGCTATGACGCCAAGGTGAAGTCAAGGCCGTTGACGCCTGGGGACCTAGTGCTAAGGAAAGTCCTCGGCAATGCGAGGAACCTTGCCTGGGGAAAACTCGGGCCGAATTGGGAGGATCCATACCGTATCACCTCTGTGGCTGGCATTGGAGCGTACTATTTGGAAGACTTGGATGAACGTGTAGTGCCACGTCCGTGGAATGTAAATAACCTGAAAAGGTACTTTTATTAATGAAGAATATTTTGCTTGATGTAGCTCTATTGTGCAATCTTCAATAAGCGTTAAACAGAACCCAAGTCCTGCATGGCTCCTTGGACCACAGACTTGGGGGAAATTAACCACACAACGGTTCTCAGTAAGCGTTAAACAGAACCCAAGTCCTGCATGGCTCCTCGGACCACAGGCTTGGGGGAAATTAACCACACAACGATTCTCAGTAAGCGTTAAACAGAACCCAAGTCCTGCATGGCTCCTCGGACCACAGACTTGGGGGAAATTAACCACACAACAATTCTCAGTAAGCGTTAAACAGAACCCAAGTCCTGCATGGCTCCTCGGACCACAGACTTGGGGAAAATTAACCACACAACAATTCTCAGTAAGCGTTAAACAGAACCCAAGTCCTGCATGGCTCCTCGGACCACAGGCTTGGGGGAAATTAACCACACAACGATTCTCAGTAAGCGTTAAACAGAACCCAAGTCCTGCATGGCTCCTCGGACCACAGACTTGGGGGAAATTAACCACACAACGGTTCTCAATAAGCGTTAAACAGAACCCAAGTCCTGCATGGCTCCTTGGACCACAGACTTGGGGGAAATTAACCACACAACGGTTCTCAGTAAGCGTTAAACAGAACCCAAGTCCTGCATGGCTCCTCGGACCACAGGCTTGGGGGAAATTAACCACACAACGATTCTCAGTAAGCGTTAAACAGAACCCAAGTCCTGCATGGCTCCTCGGACCACAGACTTGGGGGAAATTAACCACACAACAATTCTCAGTAAGCGTTAAACAGAACCCAAGTCCTGCATGGCTCCTCGGACCACAGACTTGGGGGAAATTAACCACACAACAATTCTCAGTAAGCGTTAAACAGAACCCAAGTCCTGCATGGCTCCTCGGACCACAGGCTTGGGGGAAATTAACCACACAACGATTCTCAGTAAGCGTTAAACAGAACCCAAGTCCTGCATGGCTCCTCGGACCACAGACTTGGGGGAAATTAACCACACAACGGTTCTCAGTAAGCGTTAAACAGAACCCAAGTCCTGCATGGCTCCTCGGACCACAGACTTGGGGGAAATTAACCACACAACGGTTCTCAGTAAGCGTTAAACAGAACCCAAGTCCTGCATGGCTCCTCGGACCACAGACTTGGGGGAAATTAACCACACAACGGTTCTCAGTAAGCGTTAAACAGAACCCAAGTCCTGCATGGCTCCTCGGACCACAGACTTGGGGGAAATTAACCACACAACAATTCTCAGTAAGCGTTAAACAGAACCCAAGTCCTGCATGGCTCCTCGGACCACAGACTTGGGGGAAATTAACCACACAACAATTCTCAGTAAGCGTTAAACAGAACCCAAGTCCTGCATGGCTCCTCGGACCACAGACTTGGGGGAAATTAACCACGCAATTCTTACATCAAGGGTTAATCGTTCCTGATTCACGAAGAGCGTTGAAGGGAGCCCAAGTCCTGCGCGGATTTTATTATTGTTCATTTATTATTGTTCGATTTTAAAGCAGTAAAAGGGTAAGACCAATATTCATCCATGATAAAAACAAAATAAAGTAAGGCAGCGATATACGTAATCAAATAACTTTTGTCATATAAAGTTCAAAGTAATTCAGTTCTAAAATATTAAGTAAGGATCAAACAAAACAAAGTACAAAAGCGGGACAGACGAATTCCTAGTCTACGTCCCTAAGGGCCCTGAGTTGGGGCAGGCTGATCATCCACTGCTGGGTTCTCCGGGGCGATCCCCTGGGCCTGGGCGAGGATCTCGCTGATAGGAAGACTATCCTCGGGTGACTGGCCCTGCGTAGTTTGTTCCATGCTGCCAGTCTCGGGAATGGGGGGATCTGCTGGAAGAGGCTCAGTGGAAGCAACCTCCCCAGGTGTCTCACGTATCTCGGCAGGATAAAAGATGTTCTCAGCTTTCCTGAGATCAGAATCTGCGGGAACGGCTGCCCTATCCATGGCCAATCCCCAGGTCGAGGTGACATAATCCCTGCAGACAGTGGCGATTTCCTCGGTCAATCTTTCCTCGGTATCGTGAACTCCACGTTCATACGAAGCCGCCACAGCCTTCTCGGCAACCTCCCTGGACAAAAGGGCTTCCTCCTTCGCCCTTGCGAGCTCGGCCCTAAGCTCCGAGACCGCTTGTTGCTCCGCTGACAGTTTTTCCTCAGAGTGTCGGAGCTGCTTGCGCAGCTCTTCGGTTTGCTTTTCAGCAGTCTTCAGGCCAGCCTCTGCACTCACCGTGGCCTTCTTTGTTTCTTTCAGCTCATGATCCTTACGATCAAGATCTCGTTTGAGATCGCTCGCGGCCCTCTCAGCTGTGGCACGGGACTGAGCCTCCTTATGCGCATCCTCCCGAGCTTGCTTGGCCCACTCCTCAGCAACATAAATTTGTTGGGTGACCTGTACTCAGACGGAAATGAGGACGATACCAGGATAAGACGATAAGAAGGTTCTCAACACAAAGATAAGATAGAAGATTCCACTTACCACAGCCATGTCCCTCTTCAGTGACATGAAAAGCTCCGGTTGACGAATCTTCCTGAGGCCTTCCATATCACGAGGCAAGAGAAGAGGTTGCTGCAACGCTTCAGCCAAGAACGAAGCTGGCTCGCGCTGGGACTCCCATAGCGTCGCATCCCAGAGGATTGGAGCGCCATCTAGCTCGATCCGAGGAGACCATGTCCGAGGTACCCTCTGAGTGACCGCCTCATCTCGGCTCTCAGTGGACCTTGTTCTTTTTTCCCGGGTCTCTTTTGTTTCCTTGCCCTTCTTTTTAGGCCCGGCCTTCTCACGGGCGACCTCCCCCTCCTCTGCCTCTTCTACAGGCCTTTTTCGCTTTAGATTAGGCATAGGCTTCAGCGCCGCACCCGACGAGGGAGGGGGAGGAAGAGCGGGGGCTTTGGAAACGATCTGTTCTCTCGAGGCCTCCTTAGAGGTCTGCCCTTTGGACCTGTTGGATAGAAGGCCCCTGAGACCAGTCCTCGGCTGGAGGTCCATTCCTTCTTCTTCCTCTGTGTCCTCGCTAAGATCAGGCTGTGCGACGACCAAACCAGTACCAGGAGCCGCTGAGGCACGGTCCAAATCAGCGTCAGAGTCGGAGATCTCTACTACTCTGACTGAGGCCTCCCCTTCCTCAGTAAATTGGAACCGGTCTATCTGATCCTCTAAGGATGAATGCGAAGAGCCGGACTCCACCTCTGGGATAACTACTGGGGGAAAAACGTGTTGGGGGGGTAATTGAATTGGAGGCAAGTCTGTATCAGCGAGGAACCCTGGTATGGACACGTCAATCCGTGCTAATCTCGGACTACCGGCCCTTATAGCTTGCCCGGCTTCTACCTGGGCTCGTGTGAGTGGAGTATAATCCAAAATTAAAGGAGCCGACCGTAGTTGTCCGTCCCTGCTAACAAAAATCTCGGACCTCAGGAGGTAATTTAGAGCTGGGACATTGACTAGGCTCAGCCGAGGAGTGGTTAGCTTCTTGTCTGCAAAGGCCGTCAAACGATTTATGTTAGTCCGAGGAAACATGCAATCAAACCAACAAATCTAAAGCAAGTAAAAGAAAAAGGGGTGGAGGAGCTTGAAACCAAAATCCTCCCCACGGCATCTAATTCTACGACACCCCACCTGGTTTTCCCTCCCTAGTCGGACAGTGAGGACCGTCAGACCATGGCCCGGAGACGATCAAATGGTCGTCCTTCAAGCCTTTGCTAGACTTCGAAAGGCAAGATATCAACCTCACTGCGTCAACCCTAGACTTTAGATAGTATGTGTCGCCGAGTTTATGGCATTCGTAAAGATGAACCACGTCGTGCCATGAGAGGCCGAGGTTCATCTGATCGTTCAGGGCTTCGACACACCCCAGGATCCGGAATACATTAGCGGTGCATTGATGGGGGGCCAACCTATGACCACGCAGATAGTCCCTAGTTATTTTCCCCATCGGAATAGTCATTCCTCCTTCCACGAAGGCTATCATTGGAATTGCGACTTCTTCTGTTCTCCGTTTCATCAAAATGTCCTCCAGATGACAGTACTCTAACCCTACCTCCGGTGGGATACGATACTTCGCCCTGAAGCCCGCCATACCGGCCGGAGAATCTACCAGTTTCTCAAGCCTACCCATCCCCTCTAATCCTAAAAACAACTTGAAGGCAGTATGATTAATGAAGAATAATGGAGAAGAAGCGCGAACTTACGGGTAAGAGGTTCGAAGAAGTCTTCAAGAGAATGGCAGCGGAAGCAAGAACAGACTGGAGGAATAGGCTCTGAGAAGTTCGGAATATTGGGAAGCTCGTCAAAAATAAGAGACGAACGCCCTCAAGACCTATTATACTTGATAGAAATCGAACAGACGCGCTCGCGTCTAAGGCATGCGAGACGCTGTCCACCGTAGATCCTGCCTCTAACCGTTGGATTGAGCGAGTGTAAAACCTCAAAAGCTGCGGTTACTTCCCCCTGAGCCACCAACTGCCCACAGCATTAATGAAGCACGTAAAGGCGTGCACTCCCCCTTCCACGTGTGAAGCAGTGGTTAGCCACGAGCCGTCTAGTGGGTATCAAAATCCCGCCTTTTCTCCTCGGACTCAAAAAAGGCCGACATTTTGAGGGGCTATTGTGGTGGGTAAAGTCTGTCAGTTGATATTGGGCCATAACTCATGTACCAAGCCCAGCCGCGATAAAGAAGAAAAGGCGTGGGCGTAGGATACCCCGTCCCAATAGTGATGGGCCGGGCCTACTAAGGGGCGTCCGAGGAGGAACACCTCCTCGGACTCACCAAGTAAGCATCCAATTTGCACCCCATACTTAGCGAAAGGTCGCCCAGTACACGGAAACAATGCGTGACACTCAGGAAGGAGGAAGGGACAATCACAACTGCCGCATTAAATGCCAGGGAACTACTTTTCCAGCCGCATTAATGTGGAAGGGACAGGAACGCAGAGTGACCTTGGCCACTGCAACTCACAGAAAGGAGGGAGAATGACCTATGGAACAGGCACTCGAGTGGAGGATGGGATGACTAACAAGTGTAGGGACATGATCTCAGGAAGGGAGCTATATAAGGAAAGGAGATCCCCATGGAAGGGGGATCGCATAGTGGAGAAGAAAGGAAAAAGAAGGAGAAAAGAGAGAGAAGCAGCAAGAACAGCCTCAGGGACTTTTACTCCAAAAGCTCGAAGGAATATCCCTACGTCCAACTAGGTTGCATGGCTCGGTCGTAACTTCATTTTCTCCTGTCAAAGACCTAGTTCTATAACCCGCTCTCTACAAATTCATTGTTGAGGGACTTTTGGGCCAGGATCTCCCACCCGTTGGGCCTGAACCCCAAATTCGTCACCCTACAATACCTACCAAGCATCTTAATTTCTACATTGTTGTATAAGAAGTTGTAGTAGAATTCTTCTATTATCCTAAGAAGTTGAACTTTGTCAATAATTGATGACTTTTATATTTATCCAAATAAAGTCATGTTTAGGATAATCTTAATATAAGATTTATTCAAGTTTTTATTTTATTTTTGTTTATCAATGTTTGAGTTTGAGTTTAAGATATACTTCTTAGAGGTTCCACTCTTTGTTAAATTTGGACTAAATAAAAATAATTTTGTAATTATGAGTTTGAGTTTAAGTTGGACTTGTTATAGAGATAGAGTTTCATTATTTGTTAATTTTGGACTAAAAAAATTAAAATGATGAGTTTGTGTTTAAGTTTAGACTAAATAAAAATAATTTTATTTAAACATTATACTGACGTGGAAAATTATGAGAATGTTTTATATGTAGATTATTAAAACAAGAGAGAGAGAGAAAAAAAAGTGTGAGAATCCCTATCTTATCCTTTGGTTTTTAAAATTTTAATAAATTGATAATAGACCACACGGTCCATACTTGCTTGTTAATGGCCCCATTCTGATCTTGCCAAAAAAATAAAACGTATACATTCAATGCACTGATAGGTTGTGATTAGTTGTGAGGTTAACACGTGTCTAGTATTTCAGTGCAATGGACTTATTATACTGTTTTTTACTTTTAACAATGTGTCATCATCGCAATAGATTTAATACACCTCTTTGGCCTTTTCTTGTAAATTGACATGACAGGTATCGGGCAATTAAAGTTGGATGCATTTGACACTTTTTTCTTATGGTGGCTTCAATCAATTTTGAATAAATATAGGGATACAAACTTTTACACCAAATTTTACTGTAGTAGCCTATTATGTGGACACTTTTTATGCATAATTTTTTTTTTACCGCTAGTAATCAATCATTGCAATAAATTATCAAATTAGACGTGTCTTAGTGTTATTTAGAACCGGCTTAAATCCTGTGCTTTTTATTTTAGAGAGTTTTAATTTATGGTGTTTTGATCTGATCATTATATCAATATATTAATTGATTTTTAGTAATAATAGTTTTTTATTATTAAACTAAAACACTAATTAATTTTTAGTATAAGTAAAAATTGAACTATATATATCTTATTTAACTATTAAAAATTTTATTTATTGAGCTAACCGAAACCTATAAATCTCATATTTTTTGCATTGGATTTGTTAAAAATATAAATACGTGTCAATTATTCGACACGTGTTCACATCTCAATGGATCTGATGTTCAGGTGTTTTAAATTATCATATTATTTAGACTTTTCATATGAAAAGGACTTATAGCAATTAGGTGCACGCAACATCCAAATGTACGAGGTGGATCATCCAAATGTACTTTTGTGCATTAGATTTGTTAAAATTTAAATACGTGTTTACGTCTCAATAGATCTGGTGTTCAGGTGCACTAAAATATAGTATTATTTAGACATTTCAAATGAAAAGGACTTATAGCAAATAGGTGCACGCAACTTCCAAATGTACGAGGTGGATCAGCCGATGAGAAATTATTTGTTGCTAACAGATATTCTCTTAGACAATTAGACAATCAATTTGTGCCACATCTTTCTCAAAAAAGTTTGTGCCACATGGCAAAAAAAAATGTTCGTATGGGTGTATCATTATTGACTAGAAGATGAATAATATGTGGACAAGGAGTCGACAACTCATATATTCCTTCTATGTCACTCATTGTTTATGGTGTGAGACGTGTAGTACTATGTGTCTGTGGCTTTAGGGGTCAGGGACCCTAGTTTTTCATCTTCTTTTCCTCAATTTTCAACACGTATGGTGATCTTTTCGGCGCCATCATGTGCATAAACATGCATAAGATGGCTTTTTCTGAGGATAGTTACTTTCATTATTTTAATTTAGAGCACTATGTGCCACTTCCTAAGCTTCTTAGTTCAATGGCATTGGGTGATCCAAAAAGAGGTCACAATCTTGGTGATTGTCCTTGATCTAATTAAGGCTCTGGTCCAGCCCATTGAAAACTTCATGTTTTATTTTATGAGAAGCCCATTGAAAACAACTGCAGGCCTAAACAATAATGGCAGTGCAAGTTCAACTACTATTATGTCATAGTACAAAAGCATAAATTTTCAATGGGAAAAAAATTACAACAAAATTCATAATTATTAAAGTGAACTCTGAGTTATGGAAAAAGAATGGTATTCAAGAGCGTTTCACATATGATACAATGCTTTTAAATATGTTATTACTATCTCTCAGATAGTCAGGTACTTAGGTTGACTTTTTCTTATTTCTTGCTAAATGGAGAGGAAATGTTATAGAACTAAGTAATTGTGAAGAAAAATGTGACAAATATAGGATCTGACTTCTGCATATCTCGCTACTACCCTAGACAAATTACTAATAATGGGTAAGAATTTGATCCCTCAACAATTGATTGTATCAATTTCATGGAATAAATATTACTAACTTGTTATTATTAGTTTTCTCTAATATCTTAATAATTTTCTTATTAAAAAAATTTATAATCTTTAGTGTTCTATTTTGTAAACAAAATAGAAAAACAATAGAAGTGGTATAGTAATTTGATCATATTATTATATTTGTAACAAATTTTAAAATTGCACGATATAATGATTTGTGTAGATAGGCATGTTTCATACCTACTCAAGAATGCAAATAATTTTTTTATAAAAGAAAATTGCAAATATCGTTTTAATAAAATAAAAATGCAAATATATTTATTATCAATTTCTTTTTTCTTTTCTTTCCCCTTTCCTCTATGCATATTATGGCTTTTTTTGAAAAACTCATTATTGGAAACTTTATTTTGGTATGCCATTCTTGACAAATTAAAGAAAGAATGTCAAAATACAGTTATGAAAATCCCTCTTTTAGAGGGATGATTTTTTTTTTTTTTAGAAGAAAAGAATTTATAGTTTTAAGGAAAGAAATACTCGCGGCCACTTTGATAAGTTAGATTTCCCTCTTATTACATGAGTATCCATGTGAGCAATTCCACTAGCAAAACTACTTGATTGGGGCACTTGTTTTTTATTGGTCACCTTTTATGTTTTTATATACCCCCATTAGAAAAGGCTGAAAGAAAATTTTACTTCTTTGGGGGATATTTAAGTTGCAATTATTGATAACTATCCAATTACAAGCTTCTTGCTTTATGAACTTTATTTTAGGTTTGACCATTTTCTTTGGTCTAAATGTCGTACACATGCTAAATTTTTGTAATGAGAGTGATTTTATCCCCCTACCCTCCCTCCCCTCTTTTTAATTAAAATATAACAATTTCCTTTGAGATTGAAATGAAACTCCTCCCTAAATGTTAATATAAATAATACTTCTTCCTTATAAAGCCAGACTTTCTTAAGAATATATTTCATTTTAGAAAGCACTTATACCCAAATATTTAGGGATAACATGTATTGGACACCTTTTATTTTGAAGATTTATCAATTAACACATTAGTTTATATACTCGACATTTACACATTTTCAAGCCATACGCACCTGTGTGAGCGCGCATACACACACACACACATATTTACGGATGTTTTTAATTTCTAATTATTAGTCTATGAATAATAGGCACTGTAGGGATAATGGCGAGTATGTGTGGATTTCATGGATTTAAACAAGACTTGCCCAAAAGATCCCTTCCCTATACTTTGAATAGACCAGCTGGTAGATGCCACTATAGGCCATCCTTGGATGAGCTTTTTAGATGTCTTTTAAGGATACCATCAAATACCACTAGTCCTAGATGATCAGAAGAGACAGCTTTTGTCATTCCCACTGGAAATTACCATTACAAAGTGATGTCCTTTGGCTTGAAAAATGCGGGATCCACCTATCAGAGGATAATGACTAAGATGTTTGAACCACAGTTGGGCAAGAATATTGAGGTCTATATAGACAACATGGTGGTGAAGAGCAAGATGGTGTCTGAGCATGTGGGAGACCTGAGAAACATTTTTGAAACTCTGAGGAAACACAAGCTACGCCTTAACGCTTCCAAGTGCTCTTTTAGTGTAGGATCAGACAAGTTTCTGGGCTATATAGTGACTCACTGGGGAATCAAGGTTAATCCCGACCAGATTAAGGATATAAACAGTCTACAACCACCTCGGAATCCCAAAGAAGTTCAAAAGCTAACCGGAATGACTACTGCCTTGAACCGGTTTATCTCTCAGTCAGCGGATAGATGCAGACCCTTCTTCTTATTGATGATTAAATGGAAGGGATTTGAGTGGACCGAGGAGTGTGCTTTAGCCTTCCAGCAGCTTAAGGAATATCTTTCTCATCCATCTATCATGTCCAGTCCTGAGATGGATGAAATTCTATTTGCTTATATTGCTGTGGCCCCTCATGTTGTGAGTTTGGTGTTGATACGAGTTGACAGTAGCATACAACGGCCAGTTTACCATGTGAGCAAGTCACTACATGAGGCCGAAGTTCGCTATCTACCATTGGAGAAAGCCATCCTAGCGGTGGTGCATGGTACACGAATGCTTCCCCATTACTTCTAAGCATATACAGTTGTCGTCCTAACTCAGCTTCTATTCAGGGCCATACTTCAAAGTGCTGATTACACAGGGAGGATTGCTAAATGGGGCACAATTCTAGGGGCTTTTGACATCAAGTACATGCCTCGTACCTCTGTCAAGGGCCAAGTCCTCGTGGACCTGGTGGCCAAGTTCGCTGAACCCTTATTAGAAAAAGTGGCAGCAATGCAAAATATGGATGAAAAATTGGTTGGCACAATCTCTCTACAAGAACCTTTATTATGGAAAGTATATGTAGATGGTGCAGCAAATCAAAGGGGCTCCGGAGTGGGGCTAGTTTTGGATTCTCCTGAACAGATCACCACTGAAAAGTCACTAAGACTAGGCTTCTCGGTTACAAATAATAAGACTGAATACGAAACTTTGCTGGAAGGAATGTCCATGGTTCAAAGAATGAGAGGAAAGACAGTAAAGATGTTTTCAAACTCAAGACTAGTCGTCGGTCAAGTGAAGGGCGAACTAGAGGCAAGAGATGAGAAAATGCAAGTCTACTTAAGTTAAGTTAGGCATTTGCAATCAGGATTTGAATCCTTCAACCTACTGCACGTCCCTAGAAGTGGAAACACACATACTGATTCTTTAGCTACGCTTGCAACCTCCTCGGCGTAGAGCTTACCTCGGGTTATCCTTATAGAAGACTTGTGCAAACTCATAGAGGTAAGGAGAAAGGTGGTCCTTGCTCACCAAGTCAGAGTAGGGTCTAGCTGGATGGATCCCATAGTACTATTCTTGAGAGAGGACATCTTGCTAGAGGATAAGTCAGAGGCTGACAAAGTATGGAGAAAGGCATCTCGTTTCTAGCTATCCGAGGACCAAAAACTGTACAAGCGCTCATTTTCTGGGCCATACCTACTCTGCATTTACCCTGAGGCATCAGAGTTAGTCCTTGAAGAGTTATATGAAGGGATTTGTGGAAGCCATACATGAGGAAGATCTTTGTCTCACAGAGCCATCATTCAAGGCTATTGGTGGCCAAATATGCAGAAAGAAGCGCAAGACTATGTGAAGAAATGTGATCAATGCCAAAGATTTGTACCAAATATACATTAGCCAGGAGGAGTTCTTAACCCCTTATCCAGCCTTTGGCCATTTGCTCAATGGGGCTTAGACATCGTTGGCCCTTTCCCTAAAGTAGCGGGAAACAAGAGGTATTTGCTGGTCGGCACAGACTACTTCACTAAGTGGGTTGAAGTTGAGTTTTTGGCAAATATTAGGGATGTAGATGCCAAGAAATTTGTTTGGAAAAACACTGTCACACGATTCGGGGTCCTTCGTACCCTCATCTCAGACAATGGCCTTTAATTCGACAACAAATCTTTCAGGAGATACTATTATAATCTTGGAATTACAAACAGGTATTCCACTTCAGCTTATCCCCAAGGAAATGGACAGGCCGAGACTGTTAACAAGGTCATTGTGAACGGACTCAAGAAAAGGTTGGATGATGCGAAGGGAAGATGGGTAGAAGAGTTATCACATGTCCTCTGGACATATAGAACTACACCTTACAGGTCAACAGGAGAGACCCCTTTTTTAATGACTTATGGAGTCGAGGCTGTCATTCCTTTAGAAACTGGCTTCCCAACATTAAGGACTAGCTCATTCAATTTGAGTAGTAACAATGAGTTGCTGGAAAAGAGCCTAGACTTTATTGAAGAAAGAAGAGAAAGTGCAAAGGTTCAATTAGCATACTATCAACACAAACTCAAGCAAGGTTATGATACCAACGTAAAGCTGAGACCATTAGTGTCTGGTGACTTGGTGTTGAGAAAAGTTCTGGGTACTGTGAAGAATCCAACGTGAGGAAAGCTAAGGCCCAATTGGGAAGGACCATATCGCATCACCTCGATGGCTGGTATAGGAGCATATTTTTTGGAAGACTTAGATGAGCATGTAATACCATGCCCGTGGAATGTAAACAACCTGAAAATGTATTATTATTAATGAAAGTCTTTTTTGTCAACATATTCATTTATTAAAGGCATTATACTTCCCATTATTCAATCTTTATAAGTGTTAAACAAATCCTAAGTTATATCAAGTCTCTTGGACCACATACTTGGGTGAAATTAACACTCAATGGCATCTTTATAGGTGTTAAACAGATCCTAAGTTGTGTCAGGTCTCTCGGACCACATACTTAGGTGAAATTAACACTCAATGGCATCTTTATAAGTGTTAAACAAATCCTAAGTTATGTCAGGTCTCTCGTATCATATACTTGGGTGAAATTAACACTCAATGACATCTTTGTAAGTGTTAAACAGATCCTAAGACATGTCAGGTCTCTCGGACCGCATACTTAGGTGAAATTGACATTCAATATTTGAACCCCCAAACCACATACTTAAGGGAAATCAATACTTGATGGTATATTGCTAAGTATTAACACTAGGGTACTTATTTGTCCTTCACTAATTGGTGAAACAAGTCTAGGATTACACCCAAACTCCTCGGATTGTTGGTTTTGAACAGGCTAAAAGTCCTCATTAGTTTGTCTAAGTGTTGGGTAGTATGTAGGATGTTTGCCCCTTCTATTTTTACAAAGTAAGTTACTTACTTATATTAGATTCGATCTTCATTACAAAAGGATCAATTCACAGTGCAAGTATGTGGCAAATCTTTTTATTGCTGATATTTAGTGAAATTATTTAAGCTGATAACAAGTTGCTGTTATTAGATGTTATTAAAGAAAGAGTTATAACAGTTCAAGTTTATTGGCAATAGTCATAATCTTAAAGGCATATAAAATAAAAACACATAAATAAGAAGAGAAGTCTTTTCATTGATTAAAAGAAAGAAATATGTTACAAATGATGGCAATAAAAACAAAGACAAATCCTACATCTAAGCCTTGGATGGGTGAGAGTCCCCCTTAGAGCCAGCTGCTTGGAGGTTGGCTTCTTCAACATCCTTAGCTTTGGAGACCATATCCTTGATTGTGAGTTGATCTTCTGACTGGCTGGCTTGAGCTGTTGGTTGCACCTCCTTGCCCTTCTGGGTCTCAATTGCAACCTCAGCATTAAGAGAAGAGTCTTGAATGATGAGAGGCTGCTCAGGAGGAGGCAAAGGAAAGGTAGTAGGTGGAGGAAGTTCTGCTGGAATCTCTCGGATATCCTTTAGGAAAAAGATATTCTCGGACCTCCTCAGCTCAGAGTCTATAGGGACTCCCGCCTGATCCATTCCTACTCCCCAAGACTCGGTGCAGTAGTCCCTGCACACTACGTCCATTTCCTCCGCTAGCCGAGCCTCAATATCCATCACCCCAAGTTCATAGGATGTTCTCTCCGCAGCTTCAGTGGCTTCTTTAGCCGCACGAACTGCCTCTATAGCTACATCTTTGGGCTTTTTCAGTTCGGCCTTGAGATCCATAACAAATTACTTTTGGGTGGCCAATTCAAGCTCTGTTGTGTGGAGCTTTTTGCGCTAGTCCTCAGCTTGGGCTTCAGTAGTTTTTAAATCCGCCTCAACACTCAGACGTGCGCTCTCAGCTTCTTTAAGCTTTCTGGCCAATTTTATCATGCTCCTCTTTAAAAGCTCCAAGGGCCCTCTCAGCATTAGCTCGGGAGTGGGCCTCAACATTAATTTCGTCTCGAGCATTCCTTACCCACTTCTCGGCCACGAAAACTTGAGTGACCTGCATAATAATATCAAAGTGATCAGGTACACACACACACACACACACACACACACACATATATATATATATATGAATAAACATACATTCTAGCATTGAACTTAGAAGGGTGCTGATTGACTTACCATGACAAGGTCCCTCTTTAAAGATATAAACATGTCTTGTTGCCTGGTGTGTCTAAGGCCCTTCATATTTCTAGGGAGAAGGAGGGGCTGCTCTAGGGCCTCGACGTGTTGGGTGGCGTGTCCTCTTTGGGACTCCCAAATGGTGGCATCCTAAGGAATAGGAGCACCCCCCACTTCTAGCCAAAGAGCCCATGTGCGCGGCCCTCGGCGCATATCAATATCGGTCTCCTCCCTGCTCTCCACGGAGGGAGCCCGTTTATCCTTGGCGTTCTTGGGCTACTTTGTGCCCTTTTGAGGAATCACTTCCCCCTCTTCCGCTTCTGGCACCTTTCTCTTCTTTTTTAAGTAAGGGTTGGGGAGCAACCCAACCGTGGTTACAGGTGGAGGAGGAGGAAGATTTGCAGGGACTTGAGTTTTGGAGACACCCTTTGAAGTAGACCCCTTATTTCTATTGGCCATTAGACCCTTTAAACTCAGCCTTTGCTTTAGGTCCATGCCTTCTTCTTCCTCTGAACTAGTATCTGGCTGAACGACTATTAACCTTGGATGATGGACTGTAGAAAATCTATCAGACTCAGTCTCGGAGTCCGAGAGCTCTACAGGCCTTTTCGGAACCCCTTCCTCTTCTTCGAAGTGGAACTGGTTGATCTCGACGTCTAGAGAATGGCGGGATGAGGCTGACTCCTTTCTCAGAGTAGCTACTTGTTGAGGAACACGTTAGGGTGGCAATACAACAGGGGGAAGGTTTCTCCGAGCTAAGAACCCAGGCTTAGAAACGTCTATTCAAGCAAGTTTAGGATTACCTACTCTTAATGCTTAGCCTGCATCCTGAAATATGGCGACAAGGGCTCGTAATCTAAGATAAGGTGAGCAGCTCGTAGTTGTTTGTCTTCGCTTACGAATATTTCCGACCTCAGCAAGTAGTTAAGCCCTGGAACATTGACAAGACTAAGTTTTAGAGTGATGTGATCTTTATCTGCAAAAACATCCAAACGGGAATTGTGGTCAGATCAATGACAACTATTATATGAGGAGGAGACGTATGGCTTAGAATGAATAGAAGAAAAACTTAGAAAACTAAGGTCCCTGCCAAGAGGCCTAATCCTAGGGTATCCCACCTGGTGTTCCCGCTCTAATTGGACAGTGAAGACCATCGTGCCACTCCCCAGAGACGACTAGGTAATCGTCCTTCAAGCCCTTGTTGGACTTGGGAATGAAGGATATCAATCTCACCTCTTCGAATCGAGATTTAAGGTAATATCCTCTAGCAAGAGAATGACACTCGTACATGTGAGCGACGTCGTGCCATGTAAGCCCAATATTCATCTGATTGTCTAGGGCATCTACACTTTCTAAGACTTTAAACATGTTGGAAGCGCATTGATGAGGGTATAACCTGTGGTTGAGCAGATAATCTCTGATTATCCTACCCATGGGAAGTGTCATTCCTCCCTCTATAAAAGCTATCATTGGAATGACAACTTGACCCACCTCTCTATTTGTGAGTACATGGTTTGGGGGACAATATTGTAGGCCTACTCCTTGTGGGATATAGAATTTGGCCTTAAAACCCGCCATACCGGCCGAAGAATCTACTAAGTGTTTAAATCTACCCATCTAAGCAAGCGAAGGTGACACAAAGGAAATATACTAAAAAACAGAAAAACGAGCTGAGGAGATTGGCTGAGAAGGGAAAGAAAGTTTAGAGAGATAGAAACTTTCAAAAGTAAGTGTGCTAATCTTGATCCTTTAGAAAAGATCTTTAGAAAATATCTTAAGGAAAGAGTTATGGAGGCTTAGGAATTTAGAGTGTTTGGTGAGTTGGAGTGCTGGGATTCTCTAGAGCACTTGAAGATTCGTGAAGTAAAGAAGAAAACGAGTTCCCTCAAGGCTCTATATAGAAGGAGAAAATGAGTGGGAAAGATCCTGCCCAACCGTTCTAGAAGAAATGTCAACAGTTGGATCTGCGTGTCATTGTTGGATGCGGGGGACAAGACGCTGCCTAGAGCAATTAATGATACTTCACGGGCTTCGAAATGTCAGTAACAATTATGAGGTGCGTAAAATGGCACTCCCGCACGTGTGAATCAAGGAATCAGTTGGTCTTATCTCTTAAAAATCAAAACCCCACCTTTTCTCCACAGATGAGAGGGAAAAACCAGAGTTTTGAGGGGCTATTGTAGGGATAATAGCCCAAAATCATATATGGGGCCTTGGGTTTTGTTCGAGGACGTTGAATGGTCCGAGGAGGGACAAATAGTTATTAGGGATTCCAATTTAAAGTCTCATAAGTAAGGAACGAATGGAAGGTGGTCCGAGGAGGAATTCCTCCTCAGATATATTGAATGCAGCTTAAGTATGTATTCTAGCAATTAGAGTGATTCTCCAAGAAGCTCCAATGATAGGGACGCGCTTCATGAACATACGAGAAGGAAGGAAACCCAAAAATATCTAAGGGAAAACTGCTACCATCGCATTAAATGCACTGCAACTACTTTTCGAGCCGTATTTATGTGGAGAAGACCTCTGAATAGTGCTGTCTTGGCTACCACAACTCACAGAAAGTCAAAGAGGGTGTCTGATGGAACAAGTATTCAAGTAAGAGCTCAAATGATCAACAAGTGTAGGATCAAGATGGTCAAAAGGGAGCTATATAATGTGAGAGACCTTCCATGAGAAAATGATCATAAATTTCATCAGAGAAAACATTGTAGCAATCTAAATTGCACTTGTACCCAATTGTGATCAACTTATAAAAGTGAGACCTCCTTGGATTATAAGTCCATTGATATCAGAATCTCTTATCTATGTTTGATTGTCATTTAATTTAGTATTAGCCGTTGTCCAACTCACTAAAGCCTAGTTCTTTGACCCACTCTCTACAAATTCATTATACTGGGCTCACTAGGCCAAGATCCTACAACTTGGGCTTGGGCTGTGAAACGGGTCCTTACAGGCACTATTTGTCAAAAAAAGAAGAAAGAATAATAGGCACTATCAAATGGTTAGATATCATTACTTGATAGAAGTATATCTCTATGTTTTATTTGAATTTGTATATTTTAACCAAATTAAATAACAAACAAAAGAAGAAGATTTCCCTAAAAAAAAAAAAAAATGAAGAAGATTTCAATTTTTGTTGATCTCCTTCATCCTTGTTGAGTTCACCTTCACTTGCATGTTCTTTCTTTCCTATAGTTGTTTTCCCAAATAATTAGTGGACACTTTTAAACACACACAAAAAAGGAAAAGAAAAAAAAAAACGTACTTAGGCTGTGTTTGGTTGGATGTAAAATATTTTTCGAAATGGAAAATATTTTCGGGAAAGGAAAATATTTTCAAGTGTTTGGTTGCATTCCAAAAAATGTTTTAGAAAATATTTTTTGGTGTTTGGTTGTATTGTTGAAAATAATAGAGAAAACACATTTTCTACTTGATGCTCACATTTTCTCAGCTTTCAAACAAAACCCAACCAACAAAAATTCATCAATGGCGCGATCTGAGTGAAAGAAAACCCATTTGTCGGAGTGGTGGGTTTGACGAATAGGTTCATCGGAGTGGTGGGTTCGTCGGCGCGGTGCGATCTGGTGCGATCGGCGCGGTGTGAGTGGGTTCATCGGCGATCTGGTGCGAGTGGGTTCGAGAACGATGGCAAGACGATCTCGTCGGTGGTGCGACGATCTCTCTACTCTCTCTTCTTTCTCTCTCTGTCTCTTTCTTTGCACGTGGTCCGAAAATGGCGAGACGATCTCGATGATCGGTGACTGGGTTTGACAAGGGTGGGTTTGAACGGTCGAAGTGGTGCGATCGTCTTGCTTCGATGTGATCTGGTTGTATTCTTGCTCCGACAAGGCGATCTTCTTGCTCTTTCTCTCTTTCTCTCTCTCTTCTATTTTCCAAGGCCGGAAATCATTTGAAGTGAAAATGAAAACGGAAATCATTTTCCACCGTTTTGGCTATATTTTACGGTCAACCCGGAAATGCTTTTCAGTTTGACTCAATTTGAAGTAACAACCAAACACCCACTTTTTCAGAAAATCATTTCTGGAATCAGTTTGAAGCCAAAACAAATGGAGCCTTAACCAATTTCTATATATATAAATTAAGAGTAAATGGTTGAAACCCATTTTAGTTAAAAAAAAAATTCCTTGCTATAATTGATCTTAGGAGCAGAATTTCTAGTATCTTAAAAAAAAAAACATATTATACATTCCCATAGTGCTCTATGATTTTTCTTCTTGCATTATCTAGGTTTTTTTTTTTTTTTTTTTTTTTTTTTTTTTTTTTAAATTTTATTCCATAGTTATAACATGGTAGAAAAGTATACTTTCAAGAATTTATTGGAAATTTGTATTTGACTACAATGGCAAGCCTGGTTGTGTCTGTACAGCTGAGTGAGACTAAGGTTTGTCTCCTGTAAATTGTTTCAATAATGTTGACAACCACAAACATTCATAAGCCTTTAGCCATCTTTTAGATAATCACTATAAATTTTCATAAATTGGGAACATCCAGTTAGCTAGCTAGCCACTGGGATATGTAATCCATTCTCATTGATTAAACCTTCAAATAAGGCATGCACCAATAACTTGTTTGGCCTAGTCCATGTTAGTGTAAAAAAAGCAAAGGACAAGCTTAACACATCGAGACAGTGTGAATTACACGTCAAATATCTAAAAGAAATTTCACCAAACACATACCGTGACACAAAATATTTTGGGATTTTTACACACTATAAGCCAAAGCTTACTGATGGGAACAACACTCAAGAAAGTTGTCCCATTGAAGGAAATGACAATCAAACGGTGGATTGGTGGAATGAGAAAGAGGGGCAATCAAAAATTTATATATAAAGAAAAATGATTGACATTTTGGTATAATGAAAAAGACAATGGAGATTTAACCCAAAAAAAAAAAGGACTTTGTATCATTAAAATGCACATTTTAACAAAAAGGAAAAAATTTATTGTATCATGCTATATAATAAAAATGGTGTCAATATTGTTCCAAGCATATGTTCTCTTCACCCTCAAAAAAAGAAGAAGCATATGTTCTCTTCTTCTTTATCATCATTATATATTATTTCATGCTATATAATAAAAATTGTGTCAATGATTATTTCAAGTAGATGCTCTCTTCCCTTCAACCAAAAAAAAAAAGAAAAAAAAAAGAAGAGTAGATGCTCTCTTCTTTTTTATTATCATTATTTTTTTATATATTATTGAAATTCTATTACTAAAAATTTCTAAACATTTAAAATAATTTTCATTATTTATTTTATATTACTTAAATAATTTATAATGATTTTTTGATATAATAATAAAAGTTGTGTCTTACATGTTATAGTTGCACCATGCGACTTCATGTAATTATTACTAGTTGCACAAT
The DNA here is from genome assembly GCF_932294415.1 of Quercus robur. Lineage (NCBI taxonomy): Eukaryota > Viridiplantae > Streptophyta > Magnoliopsida > Fagales > Fagaceae > Quercus > Quercus robur. The sequence continues at coordinate 12,354,713 of NC_065543.1, read as the reverse complement.
ATAATCTCACCAAGCGTGACTCATTATAAGTATATCAAAATGATCAACATAATTTACTTTAAGTGAAACTCTAATACCAAAAATAAAAATAAAAATATTAATCTGTTAACTCAATTAACAAAAGTTTCAATAAATTTAAAAGATGTTTCATTAATTGTTTCAAATTATTTTATAATCAATTATAATATTTGGGTTTTGATCAAAAAAAAAAAAATCTGGTTTTACATGGTGTGAATTCATCATATAACTTAAAATATTTTCCCGTTATTTTATTTTCACCATCTATTTTATAATTGAATTTTATTACATTATTAAAATATTTTCTTTAGTTTATATGTTATTTTTTATTATGTATTGCGCACATACTACATTATGAATATTTATCTTACACATTGTGGCTAACTGGCTATGCCAAAGGAATACAAGTGTTACACATAGTATGACACGTTTTCATAATGTAGCACGTCTTAAGTATATTAATATTAGTAACATAATTTGTTCGAAGGGATCTTTTTTTTTTGGGGTAAGAATTTCAAAAAGTTTAGAAAAATTACTTCGATTAACCAAAAGTCTCTAAAAATTTAAGAGAACTTTCACTATTTATTTTATAATGGACCTCAATAGTTGTTAGACTTTTTATTATTATTAAATTTTGATAATTGGGGGAGAGGAACCCTAAATGTCTCTGTTAGAATTATTGTGAAGTGTTAATAAATTGAATTACAAAAGTCTTGATGCTTGTGTTAGTTGATTTATTTAGTGTAATACAGTAATACTTAATCAGTGGAAACAGAAAAGGTTGGTAGGTTATTTTGATATATGGTGGTCTTGGCTCTGTAAAGGATAACAGTCATTATGAACTTTCTTTGTTTGGGAATTGTGAAGGGGATATTATATTAGGATTGGTGTTGGAACTTATTATGAAGGAGGTAGAGACAGCTTGAAATGTTTGCAATGATGAGTGATGACGTGGTTGATATGGAATAGAGGAAACATTATTGGCTCTAGCAGCAAGCCTTCCTATCTGTGAAATCAGTAGAGTTGCAGAGGAAAACTTATTAGAATTTCAGAGGAACTGAGAATAACAAAAAGGCAAGATCTTGAATGTAAAAATTTGACTATGGCTGACATCAATTTCCAAAAAATGTGTTTGTACATATTTGATAAAGCCTAATTTACAAACCATTGATCTAAGATCGGATGTTAAATTATCGACTGGGAAGGTGTTAGATACTTATTTTACTCGGTGAACTGGTTTTCTAGAATATAGTAGTCATGGATTCATGTCATGCAAGCGAAATCCAAAAATGTCATAGAAATAATAAAACAACATGTTATTGTCATGAGAACTAATTAAAAATTTAGGATTTTGAAAAAGTTTTGAGCATATGAGTTTATTTCACAAACCCTAAATAGATCTATCATGTTAAAAGGTTCATCCCATATCATCAATCGCAATCATCATGACATAGCACAAATTTAAACTTGCATGCTATGTTGGATTCAAGGAATGACCTTGATCGAATGTCCTTAGTGCTTTTGAATGTAAGGGCAACATATTCTTCCTTCAATAGCTCTCAAAATCAAAAGGATTTCAATGTGCTTTGCAAATGAGGGGTCTCCTCTAATTATAGAGGAAGTAGAGGGTATTGGAGATAAGTTAGGATGAATTTGAAACTCTCAGCTTAATTTGTATGCTCGTGTAGATAGAGTTATGCAATGCAAGTTATAATTTAAAAAAAAAAAAAAAAAATCATGTGAAAAATGAAATTTGGAGGGAACCTAAGCTCAAGAGCTTGAATTTTTTTTTTTTCTTATTAAGACCTTGAACTGGTACTTTGGACATTCTGTTTGTATATTATTCGTTCATTTTTTCTGATCCTAGAGCATTTGATGATATTGCTTTTGCATCTGTCATTCTAAGGGGTCTTTCTTCACTTGTAATTTCCCCCATTTGGCTGCTTGTTTTTGGTTAGAACTCAAAATATATTGATGCCTTATGTCAACTGATTTTCTATTTTGGTAATCCAAAATCCTAGTATTGGTCCTCTGCTTGTTCTAGTACTTGCTCCATCTTAAGGTTTCTTAAATGCCTAATGGTTTTTTTGAAGGCAAAATTTAGCTACAAAATTAATTGTGTCCTTAAATTACAATCTTATTCAATATCTTTTTATTAGAGGTGAATTTTGATAAATCCACCATTAAATTACATCTTCTTTTTATATTCTCAATGCTTGCAAAATTTTTAGAAAATTAAAGATAAAAAACTATGTTATCAATAAATTGTTTAAATTGCAAGTTTATGTAGTTTAAAATTATGCATAAAATATAAGCTTATAGATCATATAGTAAATATATCCAATTGACATAAAATTTGACATGTGTATTGAGATCGTAAATGCAATTCAACGATTAGATTTTCAAAATATGTAATAATGTTTATTTTATTGAGTAAGGTTGTAGTTAAACTTTATCATTTTTTAACAACATTTACAAAATGTTGAACCAAAGTTTCAATGTTTTTTCACTAAAGTAATAGAGTTTTAAATGTGAACTCAAGCTTTGTTCGTTTAAATGAGATCAAAGCAAGCATGCTAGTGAGCCCAATTCAGATTGTCGGTGAGCACTTGATTTGTTTTTATAACCATTAGCATATGGAGTATTATTTAATCTTCATCATTACCACAAAATAAAAATTGGTTATTTGATAATGAGATTGTAAGCAATAGTGATAATTAAGTGGTTTTACTTAGGTGGGTAAGGTGATTATTTAAGCTTTCGCATTGAGTTTTATGAATGAGTAACTTGACACTAATATTAAGAAGATTCAATTAGACACGTGATGTAATTAGAAACTACAATTTAAATTTTGATTGTGTTTTTTTTTTTTAATGGAATATAGTATATGATTTGGAACCTACCCTAAATAATAAAATTTCTGCAGTTTATACTTGAAATTAATTTGTCCCATTTTAATTTAGAGAGTGCGTGGATGAATTAAATTGTACTTTATAAAATTTAATAATTTAAATTAGAAATATTCTTATATACTTTAAAAATAGGGTTAAGTTAATGGGTGTCCTTAGTGCAATTGTTAATAAATCATATTAGGAAAGTTTTAATACAACTTTTCTGAAAAATATAAAAAATTGTCAACAATATTATTTACTATATCATTTCCCATAAAAAAAATATTTTTAAAAATAGTTCCTGACCAATGTTCTTAAGACATTTGTTAACATTTCTCCAAAAAATATGTATAACTATAACTAAAAATCTTGTAAATCCTCCACCTAATTATCACAGCTATTGAATTATATATAAAAGAAGTATACATAATTGTAATTAATATTTAAGTTTTAGTCAACTTAATTAATAGTCTCGTTTGCCACCCACCAACCCCCCATTAATATACGGTTAAGAATTTTGTTGATCAATTTTTTTTTGAGAAAGAATTTTGTTGCTCAATTGGCACCTTTGATTTCCAACAGTGAGAAAATAATTAGGTAGTTCTCGAGTATAGTAAAATTGTGCTATTTTCTCTCATATTTATGATGAATCCCATTATGAATTTAATGAGTAAATCTACCATTATTATGAGAGGAGGAAGCACCATTCATCATACTTCGAGAGTACCTAAAAATTATTCCCAACAAAAACATCAAAAATTTAAGTAATGCATTCTCGAACTATAAAATTAAAAAAAAAAGAAAAACAAAAACCATATGATAGTAAAATTATAAAATAAAACTATTAGGCCTACAATGATAATGCTTGGACCTTTTTTTTTTTTTTTTTCCTACCCAAATATAGTCCATCCCCTTTCTTCGTGGCTAAGAAACAATATTTTTTGATCTCAAAAAAAAAAAAAAATTTTCTTTTAATAAAAATTTTACTTAAAAAGAAAAAAAAACAGTAATTTCAATTTTGGAAAAATTGCCTCCCCCTTATATTTACTTGCAACAATGGTCGCTGTATCTTTTTCTCATTTCTTCTAAACTCACTTTTCCTGATTTCTCACTCCTGCCTGCCCACTCATAAAGAAAATCTCTACATAAACAAAAGTCTCTCTCAAATCTCTCACCTTTTTTGTTGCTTATTTCAACAAAACCCATTAAACCAATATAAAAACCGTGAACTTTCTCTCTCTTTCTCTCTCTCTCTCTCGCTTTTTCTTCTTCTTTTCTCTCCAACCAATCACCATTTTAAAACCCTAATTTCCTCTCCATTTCACTCCGATCCTCCATTTCTCTCTCTATCTCTTTAGGTCTTCTTCCATGGACTCCGAGGACGATATGCACGACGCCAACGATGTGGAGTCCGTAGATGACGAGTTCTACAGTGGCGAGGCGGAGGAGGCTCCCATGGATTACTATTGCGGCGAGTATGATAATATCGACGAGGACGTCGAGCTTGAATGCGAGGAAGATGAGGATGATGACGATGATGATGCCAATTTCGACTTTGTTGAGGACGATGCTGATGATTCCATTGATTTCGAGTCTCGTCGTGCTGAGGTTGTTGTTCAATTCTTCACTCATTTTCTCTATGTGGATTCAATGTTTTGATTGTTTAATTCGTGATAGTGTGTTGTCGTTTGGTTGCTGAGAAAGTTTGGGGGAAAACAGGTAGGGAAGTCAAAGTTGGGTCCTTTGATCATGGGAATTAGTTTTTTTATTTTTATTAACCTGTGTTTGGTTGCTGAGTAAGTTTGGGGAAAAAAGATTGGGGCAAGGTTGATCATGGGATTTTTTGCTGGTTTAAATCCTATTTATGGCAAAATTTGATAGTATTAGATTCCTTAAGCGCTGTTTGGTTGCTGAGAATGTTAAGGAAAAAGGTAGGAAGTCAAAGTGGGGTCCTTTAATCATGGGAATTAACTTTTCTTAAGCTGTGTTTGGTAAAAAGGTAGGAATGTAAAAGTTGGGTCCTTTGATCATGGGATTTTTTGTTGGTTTAAAACCTAATTATGGCAAAAGTTGATAATGGTCGCTGAGAATGTTTGGGGACTAATGTAGGCTAGTCAAAGTTGTGTCCTTTGATCATGGGATTTCATGTTGCTTTATAACCCATTTATGGCTAAAGTTGATAGAATTAGTTTCCTTAAGGTTGCTTTTGGCCACTTAAGAATGTTTGGGAAACAGGTAGTAATGTCAAAGTTGGGTCCTTTGATCATGGGATTTTTTGTTGGTTTAAAACCCATTTATGGCAAAATTTGAAGGTATTAGTTTCCTTAAAGCCTTGTTTGGTTGCTGTGAACCTTTGAGATGAAAGGTAGGAATGTCAAAGTTGGGTCCTTAGATAATGAGACTTTTTTCTTGGCTTAAAACCCGTCTATGGCAAATTTTTTTTTTGGTTGTTTATAGGTAATGGCAAAAGTTGATAGTATTAGTTTCCTCAAAGCTGTTTCTGGTTGCTGAGAAAGTTTGGGTAAAATAGGTAGGAAAGTCAAAGTTGGGTCATGAGATTTTTTCTTATTTAACACCCATTTATGGTTAGAGTTGATAGAAATATTTTCCTCAAAGCCGTTTTCAGTTGCTGAGAATGTTTGGGAAAAATGGTAGGAATGTTAAAGTTGGGTCCTTTGATCATGGGTTTTTTTTTTTTTTGGGCTAAATCCCATTTATGGCTAAAGTTGAGAGTATTAGTTCTTAAAGTTGTGTTTTGTTGCTGAGAATGTTTGGGAAAAAAGGTAAAGGCTAAAGTTGATAGTATTAGTTTCCTTGAAGCTGTGCTTAATTGCTGAGTGTGTTCGGGTAAAAAATAGGAATGTCATATTGTCCTCTGGTCATGTGATTTTTTCTTACTAAACGCCTATTTATGGCTAAAGTTGATGGTATCATTTTTCGTGAACCTGTGTTTGGTTGGGGAGAATGTTTGGGAATAAGGTAGGAAAGTTAAAGTTGGGTCCTTTGATTGTGGGATTTTTTCTTATTTAAAACCTATGGCTAAAGTTGTTAGCATTAGACTATTAGTTTCATTAAAGTTTTGTTCAGTTGTGAAGTAAATTGAAGGGAAAGTAGGGGAAACATATTTGAAAATGATGTGTTATGTTGTTTAGGGTTTCCTAATTGTGTGAAATAGGCCAGCTTGATAAAATTTGAGGCCTAAGGTGGTAATTTTAAATAAGACTCTTTCTTATATCAAATATTCAAAGAATATATTTAACTTTCAATATTATAATTCTTTTATTTAAAATTTATTTTCATCTTTTGAGTTGCAAAATTAATAATGATTTTTTTATTCAACTTCTACTATCATTTAGTTTTCAATTGATAAAATGATTGATCTACTTAATCTTTCTTATGAGACAGTGCATCTTAGGTGGGATTTTATTGATTTTAATTTTTAAAATTAACAATATGATAGTTAAGATTTTAGGTAGGATATTGGGGCCCTTAGGCAGTAGCTTAATGGACTATAGTTAGAGCCGGCACTGTGAAAAAAACCTTTAGAGAAAGAACTAAATGCTTAGGAATGTGTGGTAATAGATGCGTAAATTAATATATGTATATTTTATATTTTAACTATTGAATCACTTCTTTAAATAATGAATATTTTGTATGTTGGGCAGTGGCAGAATTAAGTTTACACTCAACTGAGCCTAACATTACCTTGAAGTTCTGTATGGGTTTTATGAGAAAATTAATTTGATTGATTTTGTGATTCATATCATATTGGTCCTAGGTCCTAGAAGAAAGAAACCTGTAGTTAATTGTGCTTAATGCCAGCTAAAGTGGTTTTGGTTTTCTTAAAGCTCTGGTGTATTGCTGAGAAAAGGAAGGAGAAGAGAGGAGAAGGAATGAGTTGAATCTTATGTTATGTGTATAAAAAGCTTTGTGGTTATGTTATGTTATTTGTACATAAAATATGCAAAATTCTAAAGTTGTTTCGGTCATATTTCCCTTAATTGAAGGACAAATGCATGTTTCTACCTTTGAAAACATGTAGGTCCCAATTTTGGAGAAACTGTTAAATTGGTGCTTTCACTAAAAGTGATTTTTGGCAAATAAATGGGTCCATAATCTCTTTCAGTTATCAAACACTCACTTCAACTTTACTGGCTAGTCACTCAGCTTAAAATCACAATTTGAAGCCCAAAAAGTGCATTTTAGATCATGAACTTTGAACTTAGTCAAAACTTTCATGTCTCATTGGAACTTTGGCCTTTAGGCAATGTTTAATCTTCACTCATATAAACCATGAAACTAAGTGATGCTGTCTTCTGTTAAACTTTCATGCCATATTTAGCTGTTGCTTGGGCTGTCTTCTGAATTTTACACATTTTGTATTTTGTTTCAGCAAAACTTTACCATCTTAAGGGAATTTGATATACGGCAACGTCAGGAGGATGATATCACAAGAGTATCTACTGTTCTTTCCATATCTCGAGTTGCTTCTAGCATCTTACTCCGCCACTTTAATTGGTAAACCAATCTCTTTCTTCATGCTTGTCACCTGTAGTTGACATGGAGTTGTTTCATTTTTCTGTAAACCAATCTCTTTCTTAATATATGTGTAAAATGTAGTTTTTTTTAATAAGTTTTGGCTCGTATGAGTAAAATGTAACATTGGAAACTATAATTAGAAATTTTAAATTTTGCAACTTCGGATGCAGCATTTTGTATGATGGGACTCTAAGAGTACAATTGTTTCTGGTATGTTGGTGTTAATGAAGAAATTGGTATTGCAGGAGTGTTAGTAAAGTACATGATGCATGGTTTGCTGATGAAGATCGAGTTCGTAAAACCGTTGGGTTGTTGGAGGAGCCAATTGTTCGATTACCCAATGCTAGAGAAGTAAGCTATGTAGATAATGTGCTTGGTTATCTTCTCTGTATTCTGATGTCAGTGAATCCCTTGTAATATGATGTTTGTATTCATGGCAGCTTACTTGTGGGATTTGTTTTGACACCTTTCCTCGTGACAGTATTAAATCAGCTGCTTGTGGTCATCCTTTTTGTAGTACATGCTGGGAAGGTTCGTCCAAGATACCTTTATTTTTTTTAATGTGGTTTTAAACTGCATTGTAAGCTGCATCTTCAACTTTTGTTTTGAATATGTGCAACTTGGTGGTTTTTAAGGTTATCAACATTTGCAACCATTTTTAGTAATTTTATTTTAAAATTTCACTAAGTTTTGTTCAATGTTATGTCTAAAATACTGTACAACTGTGGAATATTTTAATGGTTTTGTTCTATGTTTGCGTTGCCATGTTGGTCTTGTACATGTTTGTTTATTTTTTTTCTGGTTTTTTTTGGTTTTTTTTTTTTTTTTTTTTTTTTTTACCAAAGGAAAATGGTTTGGTGGGAAATTCATCCAACCCACATCCATGTGTACTTTTAGTCACATGAATTTTTTAATGAGTAATGTGATTTGTTTAAATAATACGCGTGGATAGTCTTATAAATTGCCACGTAGTGGATAGGAGGAGATTCCTCCAAACTAGTTTGGAGGAAAACTTTGTCCATTTTTTAAATGCAAATATAGTTTTATGGGGATTGCTCTTCCTTTCCTGGAGGTGTGGAGAAAAGACAGACTTCCCTCTTGCTTCAAAAATAGCATTGACTGTCCTAGACAGAGTAAGGGTAATTACAATGTTAATAACTAATACTAATTTGCTTTTTTACCCCCATTAAACTTGCCTTTTCCTTTGCTTGTACCCCCCTCCTTTTTTTGGGTCTCTTGTATTTGTTTTTTAAATATATATCAACCTAACTTCCCTCCACATATTGTTTTTCCTCACCAAACCAACATCCATTAAAACTTTTCTTTTGTGTGTTTGTCTTCCTTGTAATCAGTATTAATTTGATCTCACCTCAAACAAGTTGTCCATATCCTCAACCCCTGATCCACATCAAGATCTTGTTTGTGAGTCTATTAAAAAGTGCTTTTGGATTGTTGCTTCTGTGATTTAAAGCCAAAGTCTTGTTTAGAAAAATGTACAAGGTCATTGAAGTAAAAACCAATAATGAAGTCAGGATTTATTTCAAAGATCAGTGGCTTCTGTCTTTTCCCAATACTTTGGGTCGGGTTTGTAATTTTATTTTATTTTTCATTTTAAATTATTTATGCCAATTTGTGGTAGGTGGTAGACATGTAACCCATACGACTTGCTTGATGCACGCCTTATAAGGATATATGTTTAAAACCATTCAGACAATTAATAAATGTCACTCATCTATCCAAAGTAAAGAATAAATTCAACCTACTGTGGATTATCATTTTGAATATTTCCATGCATTGTTGATTTGAGGATTTTGCTTATATCTTATTTCCTGCTGTATCTTATGTATGTTTTTAGGGTACATCAGCACTTCCATTAATGATGGTCCTGGATGTTTGATGCTGAGATGTCCTGATCCATCTTGTGGTGCAGCAGTTGGTCAAGATATGATTAATTCATTGGCATCTAATGAAGATAAGGAGAAGTACTGCCGTTACCTTCTTAGGTCTTATATCGAAGACAGTAAGAAGGTGTGTAGTGAATTTGAGACCCTGACATTAGGATCATAATTTATGGAATTTTATTAAATGTTAGTTCACTTTGCGATTCAAAGTTGTGCCTTTTTTTTTTTTTTTTTTTACCCATTAGTGTTCATAAAATATATATATGGGTGACTTGAATGGAGATCTCAGGAATTTTTATTTATTTATTTATTTTTTCATATTGTGCTATATCCTACCCATGTCTGAAAGGGTGGGGGGCGGCTGGGGGGGGGGGGGTGGGGGTGGGTGGGGTGGGGTTGATGATAAAACGATTTGAAGGCCTTTTAGAAGTCATGACTTTCAAGTTAAAATCTTATTTTATGTCTTTAAGATTGGAGGGAAGTAATCCTTTTCTGTGGGGAATTTGGAAGGCTGGGGCACTTCTTTACTTGGACAACAGCATTGGTGAAGAATTTTTTTTTTTTGATAAGTAGCATTGGTGAAGATTTTAACAATGGATAATGTAAGGAAGCATACAAAATAGTGATTGGTATTGCATATGTAAATCAAGTGGAGAGAGCAAATCATGCACTTTTTCACTGTGGCATGGCTAGGGAATTGTGGTCACTGGTGCATATTTTAAGTTTTGTGGATTATGCCTAAAATGGTTGTTGATTCTTGGCCTGTTGGAAGGGGCAGTTTGGAAGACATTGTGGTGATGAAAATTTGAATATAGTTCCCTTTTGTATCATATATGTGGTGAATTTGAAGAGAGGAGAATGTGCAGAAATTTGACGGGTATGATGTTGAAGTTTCTGTTTTAATGTTCCTTGTAGTATTGGACTTTGGCTAGAGTTGCTTCTCCACCTCAAATTTGTGGAGTAAGACACTGCGTCTGTTCAGTTTGGATCTATATGTATATCTTAAATCCTCTCTACAATGAGTTGGTCTCTTTTGATTGTTGGATCTACTTTTGGATATTTCCTCTCTAGCTTTTTACCATTAAGTGGGTTGTAGCAGGAGCTTTCCTATGTTTTTATCTCGAGGGCCTGACTTTGTTAGATTTAAATATCTCATGTACATGTATAGTTAAAGCTTTATCACATATATAGCAGGCCATTCTCTCGCTCTTCCCCCCCCCCCCCCCTCTCTCTCTCTCTCTCTCTTTCTCTGTGTCCCTCCTCTGCTTTCTGTACATGCATTGATTTTTCTGTTGAATTTTTAGAATTCTGTGAATGCTGTTATTCCTTTGTTGCATGCATTAACCCTGATATTGGTGCTTGTTATGTAGGTAGCCATATGTTTAGTCATCTGTTCACCTCTAGGTCATTAGTCGTTAATAGTATATGAGATCATATTTTCTTGCTTTCTTCTTTGTTTCCCAGAGTTCTTACTATGTTTCTTTTCTGCCCCAAAATTGCTAGACCAAGTGGTGTCCTGCTCCAGGTTGCGAGTATGCAGTTAATTTTGAGGCTGGCAATGGGAATTATGATGTTATTTGTTTCTGCTCATATGGCTTTTGCTGGAATGTAAGTCTCTTCTGGCGTGCTTGGAAATGTTGGTATGATAACTAGTTTCTATAGGAATTGGTCTGCATGCTAGATCAATAAACTCATTCTGGTGGATCTGCAGTGCACAGAGGAAGCTCACCGGCCGGTGGACTGTGGTACAGTTGCAAAGTGGATTTTGAAGAATAGTGCTGAGTCTGAAAACATGAACTGGTAGAAATTATATTTTAGCATCTGATTTCTTATCTTCCTTTTGATTATGCTACCTGGATCTTTTGGATATATGTATCACTTTTTTTTCTCCTGTCATCCTGATAATTGGCAGTTTTCAGCTGTTTCCTATTAAAAATCTTTGGTTGCCTATGTATCATATGTGCAGAGGTTTACAATGTTCATTGACTACAAATATTGACTTAGTTTTTGGTATTCAGTTACTTGTTGAGAGGTTTTCTTGCCTGCGTTGTTTCTCTAGTTGCCCCTTCTTTTCTTGTTGGGTTCATTTTGGTTTTTACACTAGTGTGATTGTGTGAGGGTACTATGATATATCTGTTACATGTCTTAAAGGATCATGGTCAATTGATCATGAAAAAAGCTGAATGACAGTAATTCTCTTACTTAAACATGTGTTAGAAACTCTTGGGAATGACAGAAACTTAAGTATGAATATGGCAAAGCCTTGTGTAAAAATAACAAAGCCTTGGGTAAAAATAACAATTGGTGTGGTTATTGTGCTAAGTGGTTTTGATGGTCGTTATTGTTATTATAGATTTTCTACTTGACATGACAGTCATTTAGGAATTTGATTTTCAAGTGCAATTTGTTGAATTTAAAACAGGACATTATGGATGGATTTCTGCTAGCTACTCTAATGGTTTGTATTGTGTTAGTTTTATGATGACATTTTCAAGCCTCTCGTTATTTCATCTAGACAATCTTGTTTGATGGTTGTTTTTAGTTGCTACTTATGTTGATGGATGTGAGTGGAACATTGTTGTCGTAATCATCTGCCTGCTGTGGCCCCCCCCCCCCCCCCCCCCACTTTTTTTTTTTCCTTTTCTTTTCAATTGTATTTAGAATCCATATTGGGGTTCGTTTCTTTTACGTCATGGTCATTTTAATCATGATAGCATATTATTTGCAATGATGAATCATGGAGATATGCTTTGAAGGTCCTTCAGCCTATTTTATTTTTGACTGAAAGGTATTTGGGGAAAGATTCATTTACTTTTCAACAGAGTGGAACAGGTTTATCCTTTCCTCCATTTTGAGTTACCTTCCCATGGTACTCCCATCCATTGCCACAAAAGAATACAGGGCTAGTTTGGGCATTTTAAAAACATATCAGTAGTGAGGAGTTTTTCGCTTTGTAATTTTTGATAATTTGATAAACAGTAACGGACAAGATTGCCTTGCATACTGTTTGTTTACTTAAGAGGGGATTGTATGCTGTGGAGTTCTCATTTCCAAAACATATTATCCAAATCAATTCACTGCTAGTTTTTGTTTTAATGGCTCTTAGGTCTAAGTTGCATGAATATGAGGCCACTCCGAGCTAGACTGTTTTGCCTTCTTGCCTCTTGATTTGCTTTTTTATATTGCACATTCCTTGACAATTAGAGATGTGTTTACTTATTCTCTAATTACTACTATTTCATTTTTTGTTTAAATAGCTTTGTGAAAATATAGTGGAACTGCTGATTTGTTTCTAACTAATGCTGCACAATGCCACTTTTTGATGTAACTCAGGATACTAGCTAATTCTAAGCCATGTCCAAAATGCAAGAGGCCAATTGAAAAGAACCAAGGATGCATGCATATGACATGCACACCTCCCTGTAAATTTGAATTTTGCTGGTAAGAGCCATAAAGAATGTTTTACTATTTTAGAAATATGTCATTCTTATGAAAAATGTAACATCCCCTGTACAAATGTTTTGAGATTTTGTTGCGTCCGTAGAAGAATTCATGCTATATTATATTATAAGACCTTCCTATATTTGTTTACAAATCATTGGCATTTTATTTAGATGTGTTTTAATGTAATTGCATGTGAACTTCATTTAATGTCAATGCAGGCTATGCCTAGGTGCATGGGCTGATCATGGTGAGAGGACAGGTGGTTTCTATGCTTGTAACCGTTATGAGGTTGCTAAGCAAGAGGGAGTGGTGAGCTAGTTAAAGATTTCTGTTTGGTCATTCATTCAGTGGATAGCTTAGGCCTTGTTTGGTTTAAAAAAATGGTCACTTGTCACTTAGTTTTCATCACTCATTACTCATTACTCATCACTTAAAACACCCCACCCCGTTTGGCACCATCACTCACTTGTCATCACTCAATATTTTTCAACTATTTGTGGGCCCCATATATTGACCTTTGGGATTTTTTACTTTTTTTTTTTTTTTTTTTTTTTTTTTTTTTTTCCTTCAATCCCCAGTACCCAAACTCACCGAACCAGTGAAAAAAAAAAAAAAAAGAGAGAAGAAGAAGAAACCCAGAAACCCGAATGAAGGAAAGAAAAAAAAAAAAAGAAGAAGAAGAAGGAAGAATTGAAAACCGAATCAGTAAAAAAAAAAAAAAAAAAAAAGAGAAAAAAAAGAGAGAGAGAAGAAGAAGAAACCCAGAAACCCGAAAGAAGGAAAAAAAAAAGAAAAGGAAGAATTGAAGACCGAATCAGTGAAAAAAAAAAGAAAAAAAAAAGAGAGAAGAAGAAGAAACCCGAAAGAAGGAAAAAAAAAGAAGAAGGAAGAATTGAAGACCGAATCAGTGAAAAAAAAAAAGAAAAAAAAAAGAGAGAGAAGAAGAAGAAACCCGAAAGAAGGAAAAAAAAAGAAGAAGGAAGAATTGAAGACCGAATCAGTGAAAAAAAAAAGAAAAAAAAAAGAGAGAGAAGAAGAAGAAACCCAGAAACCCGAAAGAAGGAAAGAAAAAAAAAAAAAAAGGAAGAAGAAGAAGAATGAAGAGAAGAAAGGAATAAAAAAAAAGAGTCAAAGGTCAAAAGTTGCGGTTGTGGGTCCCTCCATGTATGTTTAATTACAAAAATGTTATTGAGTTATGGAAACTGAAAACAGCTAAAATGTGTTTTCAGTTTTCATAACTCATAACTCAAAAATCAGAGAATTGAGTGATGAAAACTGAATTATGGATCATGAGTCATGGAGTCCAAACAAGTGCTCTTCCGTGGGCCCCGCCAGTTTTGGATCATGAGTTATGAAAACAGGACGATATCACTCAAAACTCTCCTAATCCAAACATCACCTTAGTGTTTCTGACATCTATGTGATAATTTGCTATCATCTGTGATAAACTAATATTTTCTTTCTTACCTGTGAAATATCATATTGGCACTTTTTAGTATGATGAGGCTGAGAGAAGAAGAGAAATGGCAAAGAATTCTTTGGAGAGATACACCCATTATTATGAACGTTGGGCAAGCAATCAATCGGTATACATAATTTTTAAGTTTTTTGAATTTATCTCTGTTTCTTATGATATGCAATGGATCCTTGCATTTGTTTTGTTGTTTGTTAGTTTAAGAAATTTTTTAGTACTTATGCTATCAAAATTTACCACAGTTCATTGTTTAGTCTTCCTTGTGTATTTCAAATTTAACCAATACATGTTGAATACTTGATTTAGGTAGTGTTTTGTATCTCTACTGATAGAATGCATTCCAGTCCAGTAGAATGCATTCTAAAAAATGCATAATGACAAATTGCTTTTTTTTTTCTTCTTCTAAAAAATTGTGTTTGGTGCTGAAACTCTTATTGAAAAAGTAATTGCACCGAATGTAATTGTGTTTGGTTATTAATTCATGGAGATTGTATTTTTTGCCAATAATAAGGAGGTGGTTCCCATTTTTTCTTTCTTTAAATGTAAACAATTAATCTTACATGCATATAGTCCTATTCCAAATACATACTGAAGGTGTCAGGTATAAAAAGCAATACACTTGCACAAGAAATTTTTAATTAAACAATTTCCAAGAACAGGCAAATTACATTAGTTTATTTTTAATTAGACAATGTTGTAACAAACAACAACAAAGATAGAAAAAACAGATTAAGGGACAATTCTAAGAGAAGAAAGAAACTCAATGATAAAAGGAGTGATATATACCTTCTCTTTCTTTTAATAGAAAGGTTATTAAAAGAATAACTACACCAAAACCTGTTTCTTTAAGAATGATCCATACAATTCTCTAAAGGCCATTTAATAACAAGAGTGGGAAGCTTAATAACCTCTAAACCAACAGAAAGCTTAAACTGTCTGAAAAATCACGGTTAAGGAGTAGTGGGGAAAAAAATAGGAGTGGCAAGACAATTTATGTAGAAAAGGGTTTTTTTATTTATTTTATTTTTATTTTTTATTTTTTTATAAATTGGGTATATTTTAGATCTGATATGTAGAAATTGTAAAAAATTGTCGTAGTTAGTTATTTGAAAGTTTAAAAAAAAAAAAAAAAAAACTGCTTTCAATGAGCAATTTTCTTATGTGCCAAAATTTTTTTGATAGGTAAAAGCAAAAATAACTTTCTTATGTACACTTTTTCTTGTGTTCACCATCATGAAAACCTTGTATTTGCTTTATTCGTTTTTTTCTTCTTGATTAATATGATTCTTATTACTTATAAAAAAAAATATATCACTCCTTACTAAAACCACGTTGTTCGAGATATTTAAAAAGAAGAGAAGAAAGTGATCATGTCTCTCAAAGTGGTTTGGTTCATCAGCTTTTTTGTCATCCTTGTTTTGAAAATGTTGCATGTAACTGGACATGCTTTTATTAATCTTGTTAAATAGATTTGGTTTGTGTAGTCTTCAATGTTAAAGTTGTTTTTTTGGCAGTCGAGGCAAAAAGCTTTGGCGGATTTACATCAAATGCAAACTGTGCATGTAAGTGCTATCTCTCTCTCACTTGATATATGTGTGTGTATATTTATTTATTAATTTTTGTGCGTCTGGTTGGGAGTGTGTACGGTGTTGATGTGTTTTTATATACTATTATGTAGACCTGTGCATGTAAGTGCTATCTCTCTCTCACTTGATATATGTGTGTGTATATTTATTTATTAATTTTTGTGCGTCTGGTTGGGAGTGTGTACGGTGTTGATGTGTTTTTATATACTATTATGTAGACCTGAATGAGATAAGAATCTCCATTTTAATTGAAATAATTTTTATGAAAGTTTTTTTGATATGTTTTATGTTTTTCAGCATTGCCAACTTGAATACTTCATGGCAAGCACCTCTGAATCCAAAAAATAAAGATTCTTTATAGTTATATCTTTACTTAATAAAAAAGAAAAATAATTTAAAGAAATTATTATGATTTCTTTATAGTTACACTTCGAAAAAAAAAAAAAAACTGAATTCTTTGTAGTTATGTATTTTTTTTTTAATAATAAAGAAATACATTAAAAGGAATTATGATTGAGCATTTCTTTTGGTATTGTTTTTACAAAATATGCCTTGTACTGAACTCTGGCATTCCTCCTTGAAGAGAATGCACTAGAGAATTATATGATAAGCAAGTGTACTTTTTCAAGGGTTCAATTTCTGATGAATAGGTTTTGTTCAGAACTTCCTTGCAAAATGAATAACCTGGCTGATTGATTTAACCATCAATTTATCCTCCTTATTTCTAAACTATGTTTTATATTTTCTTATAATATGGAGAGATCATTTACAGCAGGTTCTTCCATGTCTTAGTGGTTCATGGCTTAAAAGATCTGCTGTTGATTGAATTACTGAATTTTGGAACAGTATTTTAAAAACTGCGTAGTGCTTACAGAGGGGAAAAAAGAAAAAAAGAAAAAGAAAAACCAACACACAATTGTCTGTTTTTA
The DNA here is from genome assembly GCF_932294415.1 of Quercus robur. Lineage (NCBI taxonomy): Eukaryota > Viridiplantae > Streptophyta > Magnoliopsida > Fagales > Fagaceae > Quercus > Quercus robur. The sequence goes on along the minus strand of NC_065543.1, from coordinate 12,337,931 downwards.
GTTATACCTTTTCTTATTGATGACCTTTTAGTGGCCTTGTGATTGTAAATTGTAAATGCTTCTGGAGGTTGTATAATGACTTGTTTAAATTTCTTTGTTTTTGGTAGCTTGAGAAGCTTAGTGATCTACAGTGTACACCTGAGTCTCAGCTCAAGTTCATTATAGAGGCCTGGATGCAGGTACTTTCTGTGCTCATGATTAGATGTATACAACATTTTTTGTTTTTTTTTTTCCTCCAGGAATCAAGACAAAATATTTTAACCTTCATATAAACAATTCATATGCATTTTGTTGACTTTTTGGGTAAGATAGCTACAATCCTTCTACCCACATATATATATATATATATATATTTTTTTTTTCCTTTCTTCTAAGTACCAATGGCTATGTTTAGTATATCAGACCCAGACTTTCTCTTTTTGACTGGACATATTAAACCCAAGTAGGGTGTGATAGCATACCCTGGGGGAACCATTTGTCGTAAGTTAGTAATATCTCCCTTTTTATTTCAGATAATTTTGAAATTAAAATAGTAGTAGTTGCACTGATATGAAGGTGGTGGTTTGGCATGAAATGATGGGAAATATGCATTGTGTTTTTGTTGCATGCTTGCAGATAGTTGAATGTAGGCGAGTGCTGAAATGGACCTATGCATATGGGTTCTACCTACCTGAGATTGAGCATGGTAAAAAGCAGTTTTTTGAGTACTTGCAAGGTATATGTGTATTGCTTAAAAGTATAATAATTAAATATGAGGAGTTCTTTTTATTTGTCGTGGTCTTCATGCAATTGTGATGACTTTACAGGTGAGGCAGAGTCTGGTCTGGAAAGGCTTCATCAATGTGCAGAAAAGGAACTACAACAGTTCCTCAATGCTGACGGCAAACCATCAGCCGATTTTAATGACTTCCGTACAAAGCTAGCTGGACTTACGAGGTATATATTGTGTACAAATATTGGTGAAAGTGACATTTATTTTAATTCACATTTCGGGTTTGTTTGGATACCGCTTATTGTTGAAAACTGAAAACTGAAAACACTGTAGCAAAATAATTTTTAAACGTGTGAATAATGCCGTGGGACCCAGTTTTAATTTTTATTCCTGAAAAAAGTACATGTGGGTCCTGTGAACAGTGCATGGGACCCACTGTTTTTCAGCGAAATGCAGGTATGCACAGCAAAATGTGCGTTCCAAATGCACACTTCTAATTACTATTTTTTTACTTGTTTATATTCTCATAAATACTTTTATTGAAACGAATGGAGCTGTATGAATTTTTTTTTATTGACATTTCTTAGAAGCATCTGTGATCATCTCTACAATTTGCATTTTGTTTTCGCATACGATGGTTTGTCATATACCTTTGTCTTATTGACATGTTTTAGTTCTATCTCAATTCCTATAAGTTTTTGCAACTAAAAGAGAAAAAAAGGTTATCCGCAAGTTTCTTCTTCTATTTGTAGTAATTTGGTTCCTTCATGTTCCCTGTATGTTTTCTGCACAACATTCACCCCCTTTTTTTTCATGTTTATCTTATTTTTCATGCTTTCTCCTGTTCTAGCAATATGGTTCCAAGACATGCTTTGAGCATTTATGAAAATAAATACTGTGCTAAAAGCTTTAGATGAAAGTGTGCAAAATGTCTAGAAGATTGAAGTATCTCAAGCCACATCACTGCCAGACCACTGAGTCGTCTCCTTTAAATATCTTTTAGGTGTTCCTCTCTTTATGATAAAGTGATGTTCTTGTCAATCTGCCACACCCACCTCCTTTTCCTAGTTTGGGACTGGCTGTGAGCAAAATATGTTATTTTATGAAAACCTATAATAACAATAGTAGTAGTGGTAAAAAATGGAATATTAATTAAGGAAGTAATGGAGAAAATGATCTTGATGATAGAACGGTTGATAAAAATATTTGGCCGACTCCAGCATACATAGCTAACCCCAAAGTTTTGGGACAAAGGCTGTTATTGTTGTTGAGTGCATATTGATTAAGTAATGGAGAGCATGATTTTGGATATGATAGGATGGTGGATAAAAATATTTGTGGCCAACTCCAAATAGTTTGTTGAGGATTCATAATTGACCCCAAAGTTTTGGGACTAAGGCTTGTTATTATTGTTGTTGTGTTCCCCCTCTTTTTTGCTTTTTCATGCCACTTCGAAAATGTTATGAGTTTGTTTTAAGAGGAACGTTGTGATATGCTTTGAGTTTGTTGTAAGAGAAATATTGTGATAAATGCTCAGTTCAAAACCTTGCAAGATGCATAGAAGTATGTCAAGAACCAAATCTATAAGCTTGAATGGTAGTGGGCAGTCCAATCTGCCCCAGATGTACTGTCCTAGTGAGATGCACTTTGCCAGATGTCCATACTGTGTTCTGTCTGGTTCTGCTTTATTAGAGTGTGTGTGTGTTGGAGTTCAGCCCTAGAAGTAGGGTATAGCATTGGAAAGTTTCTTGTTCTGGAATTTAGGTAGTATAGAGATGGCATGTGCTTGTATTTCTTGGTGGTTTGGGTATTGCTGCCTGATATATTTGCTCATTCTTGTAAACCTTGCATTGGGAACTATCAGGCTGCTGTGTTTGAAAGCTGATGTAGAAGTTTTTTTTTGATGACTGAAAGCTGATGTAGAAGTTGATTAAGTGATTCCTTTTTTTATGGAGAATAGATCTTTGATTGTCTTATTGCTTCTCTCTCTCTTGTTAATTTCTTAATATGAAATTCTTGCAATGTGTGATGTTACTTCTAATGTTATTTATTGAAGTGTATGGCTCTGGCATGCATGTATTTTGTCCCTTTCCGCTTTTACCATTGCAATTACTTGGCTAGTTAATGTCATTAGTCTTCTCTGATTCAGCTTGTTATCTTTATGTACTTGCAACAGTGTGACTAGGAATTACTTTGAGAATCTAGTTAGGGCATTAGAGAATGGTTTGTCAGATGTGGACAGCAATGGTGCTTGCAGCAAGACAAGCACAAAAAATGTAGGAGGGAGCAGTAAGGGTCGAGGTGGAAGGGGAAAGGGAACTACTCGAGCTGGTGGTTCTATCAAAAGTGCTGATGATACCCTTTATTGGTCTTGTGAGCAATGTACTTATGCCAATGTCAAGTCTGCCACCAGATGCGAGATGTGCAACCAGCAGCGCCGGTGAAAAATCTAATCCAAATTAGTAAAGACAAGATGGAGAACATAAACCTTAAACTCAAGAAGAACAAAAGCTTGATTTGAGGGTGATACCTAGTCTAAAGGTTTTTGTGGCTCCTCTTTTGCCAAGGCTGCTGAACGTTTGTGGAAAAAAAGAAAGTAGAAATGGAAGAACTCTTTGAAGAAAGGGCAGCCTCTTTGGTGTCGAGTGTGTAGCAGGAAACACTATAATGTATTGGTTCTGTTATGTATATAGTGCTCTCTCTCTATAAATATAAATATTAAAATATTGGGGTTCTGCAACTTGCTTTTGTTGCTGATTTACGTGTATTACATCCGCACTGGGTAAAGTGAATGCAAATGATATCTTATGTTCTAAAACTAGTTTTTCCTTATTTTATATTAGATGTGCATATATATAATTTGTAATATAATTGCTCTTGTATAAATCAGGGGAAAAGCTAGTCTCTCAATATGGATGCCTAAGAAGCATCTCCAATAGCTTCTCCATATTTTGTGTGATCAAGTTTTAGCTAACCAACTTATCTTTTTCTGCTAGATACCTTTTAAAATATACTTTTCAACAAGCTCATTTTTTTCTCTATTCCATTCAGATATTAGTTTTATTCTATATATTTTTTCCAACACACTCGACCAAGCCCGCACATAGAAGCTAAATCCAAACCTAACACCACCTCAGCTATTATTGTGAAGCATGGTAAGCCACCAAACGAACTTAAAGACCTCCCAAACCAGTGGTATCTTATCTATTTCTATACCCAATCTAAATTGCCACAGAAGCTAGCTGCTGTATTTTTCTTATTTTGATTTATATACATAAAATAGTTAGCTGACAGCTAGGTTGTTGGAGAAGAGTCTTTTGGGGGAAAAAACTAGTTACCTACAAAAGTGGGAGGCTGCTTGTTGGATGCTCTAATGCGGTTGATTGTAGCCTTTAGCCTTCAAAATTATTGTTGAAGAGAATTTATATTTTCTAAGTTAGTATTTAGCTATGATTCGGTGCAGTATTGTGATGGAGTGGAATTTACTATGCAAAGAATTAAGTATATAACCAGCATATTGATGTGCGATATCACAATATTAAAGAATGGATTTCTTTGAAGGATTTTTCTCTTTGAAAGATTCACACTAGCGAGAATGCTTCTGACATGTTGATAAATTGTTCTCACAGACAAATTCAAGCACTACTTGGACTTCGATTGGTGCTTGCAGTCCAGATTGTGTAACCTGATCCAATTTAAACCAAGGAAGAGATTTGTTGTTGTGGTGGCTTGCATCCTAGTGAAGTCAATTAAGTCATGATTGAAAGTAAAATTCAATTGTAAAATCTATTAGTAAATAACTAAATGAGTTAATTTAATTATTTTGTCCAAATCTATTGGTACATGAAGTCATTTAAATATTTTTTTTAAATCAATATTAATCAAACAATAGTATCTTTTAAATAATGCATCTTATGAATGTTTTCGTTTAAATTTTTAATAATAAGAAGAACATTTTAAATGAAATTGTTTACTAACTAAAAGATTTAGACGAAGAATTAGATTGACTATTTTTTACAAATATTAGACTAAATTGAAAATAATTTTAACATGAAGAACTAATTTGACAATTATAGTCAAAATTAATGGACTAAATTTAAACTCTTTTATTTTTATTTTATTTATTTTTTAAAAATCTTAAAAATTTTAGTTTAGTCATGAATGATAGGCAATATTATTTGCGTTGCCCTCTCCAATAATATCACCTTGATATACTTTTTTTTTCTTTGTAATTTCATGATAAGCTCCATTAATTTGGTTGGTGGTGATGATGCTATTGTTAAATATTGGGATATTGCTTTTGAGACCCCACTTTTAGAGCTTTTGGTGGTATTATGTGTGGGAAAATTATTAGGTACTCCTGGAGTACCATAAATGCGTACTTTCCCCCTCTCACATGAATGGTGGGTCCCACTATAAATTTAATTAGTGAAACCCACCATTTATGTGATAGGAGGGAATACGCATTTATGATACTCCGGGAGTATACAATAATTTCCCTTATGTGTGTTGCGGTGATTTTTCACATATTCGATGAGGTTCCCTACACCACTTATGTCAATTGGGTTTTCACCGGATCGTGGGGTGAGACTTGAGAGTGACTGAGTGGAGGGTTAAAACACTACTATAAAACATTTTCAGTCTAGTTCGGTCCATTTTCAGCATACATGTCTATGTATTTGAATATGCCCTTCAATTATTTGAGTAATATCAATTTTAAATTTTTGATAAGTTATGATTATATAATCTCCTTAGGATAATGATAAATTTTTTTTTGATAAGTAAAAGAATGAGTAACCTGAATCATTAATTTGAACTTAAAAAAGTTTAGTTGTACCCAAAAAAAAGGAAAACATAACACACTATATCAAAAGTTTGAATAATATAGATCACTTCTAAAAAGAATAATATCAATCAAACACACTCAAGTTTCTTTTTTAAAAAAAAATTTGTGGAAAAAAAACTCCAAAATAATAGAGTGATATATTTGTAGAGATAGAGAGATGGAAAAAGAAGAAACTTTTAAAAATAGTTCAATTTTTAAAGAAAACAAATTATCTTCAATAAATTTTAGAGAATAATTTATATATTATAACACATTACAAAATAATTATATATTTTCTTGCATCGTGTGAGTCTATGACTAGTAATAATTATATATAAACCTATTATTAATATGAGAGGTGAGAGTATGAGATTATTATACTCTCGGAATACTATATAATTTGCCCCCAAATCTAGTTAAACATCGAAGGGTATTGGAGAATTTAAATAGGTAGGTATCATCATGAATTTGGGATAGACAAATGCAGCTTTGGAACATGAAATCTTTTTGTGCAACAAATTCTGCTCCAATTTACAGTAGCCATTTCAATTCCAATTTACATGATTTTTCATCCTCAATTTAAGAGACGATTTAATAAATATTTCATCATCAAACCTGTCTTTTCTCCTAAAAAAATCCATTTCCAAATCCTTCACGTTAAAATCCATCTTTTCACAAGACAAAATCATTACAACAGTGCCTATGAATATTTGATATCTACGTTTCAATTTTTCATTGTTCTGGGGAGAGGAAAAAGATTTAAGGTACCTCAACATTTTTGGTTACCTCAAGTGATTAATCAACATTTAGGCTTTAGTTCCATAGACTTGAACATTTTGTCAACTTTTACATCCATAGATTTGTCCTTGAACATTTTGTGGCTGAGAGCATTTAGCAATGCTCTAGAGTACTGGCGAGAAGACATTTTCCAATCCATGCCTGTTTTCATCATTGCTTTAAACTCATCATAACTGATTCTACCATCCTGTAATTAGAAGAAAAGATCAACAAGACATTATTTAAAAAAAAGGAAAAAAGGTATTATGTGACATGTACTTCAAAGTATTTATGTTTGAGAATTACCTTATCCAAGTCAACATCAAATATGATATCTTCGATGAGCTTGTCATTGTTAGGACCAAGTTTATCATCTAGCATGATCTCTCTCAATTCATCAAACTCAATATACCCATTTTGATTCTTGTCAAAGAACCTAAAAGCTTCAGAGAGAAGATCATCACCACCAATCTTTTTCATCATGTGAACAGACATTGTCACAAATTCTTCGCAATCTAGTGTGCCATTTCCATCAACATCCGCCTTCAGTATAAAATTAAGTCTTAGATATTGAGGATTAGAAGGAATAAAAGAAAGAAAGAAAGAAATAAGAGGAATCCTAGATATATTAACATTGGAATGGTATTGTTAGCAGCAAAGAAGAAAAGAACAGACAAAGGTAATAATATCAATACGAGGAAGTAACTGTAAATTGTCTTCTATCTGCTTAAATACAATTTGATGCTTCTCAATCTTCTGCATCAAATTTGAGTTTTAAAATTTAAAAAAAGGCATATATTTTTTCAAAAAGTGACCCATCAAATGCTTTTCAGTCATTTGAAAAAAATCCATCAAGTACCCTTTTCAATTTATAAATTTAAGAGAGGTATAAAAATACTCTTCTAATATATTGAAGAGGGAATATGCGTGCACAAGTTATGCCTTAAAACCATATGCTTCCAAACTGAAAATTCTTACACTAGTTGCACCAGATAAAAAAATATGTTTGAGTGTCCATGAAAGGTCGGTTTTAAAGTATTTGGGTTATCATTGCATCATACTATGTTTAATTGAATTGAACAAACATCAATATTCATTCCAATTATTTAAAAGCAGAAGCCGAGGCCACTGGCACCTATCTACAACATATGACAGCACTCAAGCATAAAGTTAAATTGTGTCAATAAATTATGTCCTTATTCATAATCAGTAAATTTGGAGAAAGAAGAGTAACTGCAGTTAGTGTTAGAAGTTCATTTAATGAAAATGAATACATCGATCTAATGAAGGCTAGACTTGAAATTTTACCAACCAACACCTACTATGCTTCATTTGTAGAATATATGGAACATCTTCTAAATTTTTAGAACACGCATTGAGGATTTGACCTTGAAAGGGATAAGGGACATGCATTTCTAGTTCTAGATTTCTCCAAGGTCGAAATCATGACGTGATTTAGATTATGGCATGGTTCTCTAATGACTCATGAAGTAAGAAAAACAGTTATCTAAAAGATTTAAAATAAAACCAAAGAATGGTATATGCTGCAGTTACTTAGTCATACTGAAAACCATGAATGCCAATAGCAAGTTTAAAAGGAAGGTCTTATGCAGAATAAACTCACAGCATCCATTAACATCTGGACCTCGTGATCAGGAACAGAGTGCCCAAACGTATGAAGGCCCACTCTGAGCTCCTCAAATGACAACTGTCCATTGTTGTCTGTGTCCATCATATCAAACATCTCTTTGATTCGAAATACTTGTTCATCTGGCAAGTTGTCTGCTACAACCTGAAGTCAAAATAGGTAGCAGTTAATAATGTTTGAGAAATATGATATCAGGCAAGGAAATAAAGCGTTCAAAAAACTTACTCTGAGAACCTTCTTCTTGAATTTATTCATCAAGGAGAACTGTTTGATCCTTAATCTCACATTTTCTCCCAAACAAACATCGCGCATTTTATTTTCATTTTTTATCCAAGTATGTTCTTCACATAAGAAGCAGGAAAATGATTAGTTTATTTATCATACAGTTCACATTCAATTCTGCACATAATTAAAGTAGGCATAAGTGCTAGGCAAATGCTAGCAAAGGAAACGCATATATTTTTTAATAATGGTCAAAGAGAATTAATTAATGCATGAATTTTTTTATTTATTATAAAAAAATAGATGTAGCCAGTACTGCATAAAGAAATGGAAGTTCACTTTTTCTCTGTTGACATGTTCTATTGACGCCTCTTTGTTCTTGGTATTCATTTTAGTTCAGTGCTTCCTTCAATGAATGGTTTATCATTTGTTGTCATCAATTTCTAAAACATACTCATCATTTCACCTTACCATTGGTGAAGATGCTCAACTAAGCTAACAAGCCTTCTCATATGGCTACAGAAAATTGAAAGAATCCCATCTTAAAGTAATGTCTTGAGAAACAATTGGCGTGACCACAGGCATGAGAAGTATTCATCTGAAGTCAGAGTTTGGCTTGCAGCATGCATGAGAATTGGATTTTAATCCTCAGACATCATTGTTTCCACCTCATGATTTTATATTGTCAGGATTTTTTTCCTCCTTTTAACTAGTATAGTAAAGTGAGCAATATCCTCCACTGATCAGGAAACGAAAGAATAACACTGGACCAAACTTGGTGGAGCCAGCCAAAAGTATTGCTCCACATCCAATCTCCAAATGTAGACATCTCATATGCACAGAAAATTTTCAGTCCATTTTCCAATTATCATCCATTACCTATGTAATTGTGTAAAGTAAATATTTGTATCTTTCCAATTATAATTAGCAGTTTCTTGCCTATAGCATGTGCTTCTCTACCAACAACCAATCATAAAGGCTACATGAAGAATCTACTACCATAAAATTGCTGCTGGAAGTATAAGCATCTGGTTACTTCTACTAATACCTTTGTCAACATGTATCAGATTATTTGCCCCTGGCAATTCCTCTCAGGGAATCGATTGTGATGCCTTCAGTTGATACCTGTCTTTATCTTGCTGAGAAAGACATGTCTAATAGGACCCCCCCGCAGAGGTGGGTTGATGAAAGTCAATAAACACATTAACCACCAGAACCACTGATGTCTGGTGATCTTCAAACTAAAACTAACAACCTAAAAAGTAATTCTTTTTTTGTCCTAGGGGCCACTATGAACTGATCAAGCAATTATAATTTAGTCCAACTCAGATATGTAAATTACATTCCATAGAATTAAAGGAGTCTATGTACAAGCCATACATTGAAAATATTCTAACTTGCCATATTATCCAAACTGTAGCTTAATTCAAATTCATTCTAAAAGTCTTTCAACATTTTTGGCAAGCATGTAACCTTAAGCAATGAACACAAATGATATTTTCATAGATAGGTAAAAAGGTACATACCAAGGACTTCATCCATTGTCATCCGACTGTATGGATTTGGATCAAGCATATTTTGCACTAGATCCTTTGCTTCCGCAGAAACCTTTGGCCAAGGATCCCTTTCAAAATCTACGTCACCCCGAACAATTGCGTGTGCAATTCCTTCCTCAGTTTCTGTGCTAGTTGTAAAACCCATATTAGGTTGCACTCCGAAATAAACTTTTCCACACAATTTTTTATGCTAACATGATAATAAATGTTATAATAGTTTTGCAAGAACTGAAATATCTATAAGAATGGAATTTGAAAGGAACTTGCCTGCCCAAAAGGGAGGAACTCCACAAAGTAAAATATAAAGGATAACACCTGCACTCCATACATCAACTTCTGGCCCATAATTTCTTCTTAGGACCTCTGGAGCCATGTAATATGGACTTCCAACAATTTCACTGAATCGCTGACCTACCAATATATAGTGAAGATCATAGCTGAAGAATATGTACCCAACCATGTGCAAAGCTATATTAAGGCACATATGCAGTCAGATATTGCTATTTAAGAATGTAAAGGATACCAGTTTCATAGAATACGGAGAGGCCAAAGTCGATTGCCTTTAACTGTGCAGTTTCACTTGTATCTGTGAATAAGAAATTCTCGGGTTTCAGGTCCCTATGTATAACTCCATGCTCATGGCATATCTGTGACAAGCATAAAAGCCCCACTTGAAAACTAAGCATAATACTAATACTTGGTATTCCAATGACAAAATGAATGAAGATTTGCTTTTGATTTAACTGAATAACATCTCATACATTCATAGAATCAAAAGCCACACCCATGTAATGGCATGGAATAAATTAATAGAAAAACTTCTGAAAGTTATTTATTGAAGCTTCTCCTTTACTTGTTACCAATCTCTAAGTGTGATTTGATAGTTCCTTGCTCAAAAGTAGTATCCTATTTTCGAATATTTTGTGCTCAAATAAGATTTTACCTTACTACTACTAAGTACTATTAACACAGTCCCTAACTTGATCATTGTGAGTACTTATAAACTGTGACAACTTATTCACACTATTTTAATTACAAAAACCACAATAAGAGTTGTAGAATAGTATATGGCTAAAATTTCTTCTAAGGTTTAGTTATTCAGAATATAAAATAATTACCCCAAGGACAAGACTATCTGATGGAACCGGACACTATCTTACAAACACTATATCCTCATCTGATTTTGTGCTTATTAAGCTCCCAACACTGATTATTAAGTATAATAGGGATCTTCTAGCCAATATAGACCATGACTAGAAGAAGGGTTCTGGATGGTAGATATCATATGGACTCAGACAGGTCTGCAACTTTAAGATAATGTGCAGTATTTAGTGAAAATGAAATTACAAAAATAGTCAGTAGGATTTAAATCTGCTAAAATCAACTAATGCTCAGATGGAAAGAATTATACTAGAAAGAACTGCATCAGAGGGCCTTGGAGAAAATGAAAACAGTGTATCTTCCTAAATCTAACAAATTGACCCATACAAGAATCAAGTTCTGCTCTATTTACGAATCCATGTTAATGGATTACTTGTTAATCTGGATTGGCTAACTTGAGGATTGAACTGTAAAACCAGAATAGAATTATTCAAGCACCCTTCATGACAGTTCCCTCCTTTTAATGCTGAAGAATAATTATATCAAGCACTCTGCTAAAATATATGCAGCTTTTAATTGCCATCAAAGGTATACCAGGAAGATGGATGAACTTCAAAACATTGCCCAACACCAAGCAACTCCTGAAATTTTAATATATTAGCTTAATGGGAATTTGCTTCCCAAATCATGAACGCCATTTTCTTCATTGTGTTCAGACTAATAGGGTAAGTATCAGTGTATCACATCAGAGATTGAAGCTGCTCCTTCAGGAAGCCCTATTCCACCACGTGCAATTACTAAGTACTCTAGGAGCAATGCTCATTCCTTTCATATAATAGCGAATCACATTAATTAAATTTATGGTGAGACTTACTATTTATTTGAGAGGAGCGAGCATTGCTCCTGGAGTACAGATTAATCTTCCTTACTACCACATATTTTGTGTGCATGTCTAATTTTCTTCACCATAAATAATGTTTCCTTGATGAGCCATTATATAATGCAACCAAATGATTTTCCATAAACATATGTCTATGCACATATTAAGAATTATCAAAACCCCAAAAAAGGAGGACAATTTCCAGTTACGACATGAAATTATGAACTTACTTTACAAATGGGCAAAAATAATTACAATTCCTTAGATATTATATCTTAGATTTCTCAAATAAACTCATCAGACCAACGCATTAAAATCAATGTTATCATTTTCAAGGACAATTAAATTCAACCATCTAATTCGTCAAGAAACCAGATGATTGAATTTAATCGAGAAACCTAAAGAATTATTTACCTCGAACAAATACCCTATTAATAGTAAAACTTCAAAAGCATGAAAAAACATACCCAAATCTAGATTCATATGTTCTATGTATCATGGATTCATAGCATGAAAAAAACAAATCAAATTCAAAATTTACCTTGCAAACCTCAATAATACTCTTGACAACCCTAACTGCGTCGCGTTCCATGTAATGCCCACGTGCAATGATCCTATCGAAAAGCTCGCCACCTTCACAAAGCTCCATGACAAGATAAATGGCATCCATATCCTCATAAGCTTCCTTGAAGGTCACAATATTAGGATGTGCAGGCAAATGCCGCATAATCTCGACCTCTCGCCTTACATCCTCAATGTCAATATCGGTCCTCAGCTTGCTTTTAGCTATGGTCTTACAAGCAAATGTCTCATTGGTCTCAAGATCGACACATTTGTACGTAACGCCAAACTCGCCGCGGCCGAGTTCTTTGCCAAAGCTGTATTTCTTGAATATGTCATTGCCAGTTGGTTTGTTGAGGATAGGGAGAAGGTGTAAGGCGCCGGAGTTGAGGAATCCGGTGGGGCTGTGGTGTTCGAATTCGAATTTGGATATGTCTTTGGAGTCCTTTTTCTTCCTATGGAGAGCTGCTTTCGCTGGTGCAGAAATGCAGCCTCCCATGAGGATTTTGTTAAAGCAATAGCTCCAAGAAAGAGATTTCTTTGTTTATTTCTTCTTTCTGTAAATTGGGTTATGAACATTGAGGCATAGAGAACCCAATGAGAGAGAGAGAGAGAGAGATTTGGGGAGAGAGTGAGATTTGGAGAGAGAGAATTGAAGGGATGTGAATGAGAATGAGGTTGGAAAGTTCAAAAAACAGTTAATGGTTGTCTGTTGAGCTATACTTGTCCCTCCATTTTCTTAGGTTTGCTTGAAAACCGTTACTTCGAGGTTAGGTTAGTTTACAAGTTTGTTATTTTTGCCGACAAATGGTAGATTGTAAGTTTGTAAACAATAGTTCTGAGTAGAAAATCTAGAATCACAATCTTTTGTGACACAACTTAGACGTGGTAGATAATGAGTGGTGAAGAAAAAGTAGTAAGTTCGTATGAAAGTAACAAACATTCAATCAAAGTTTACCACTTAAGATAGTTTTAGAAAACGGTTGGTAAATGTTGTAATTCTAAAATAACTTAGTGAAATAGAATGAGATGGTTGTAAAAATTGGAAACAAAAATGGTTTTACAGCTATTTTGGTTGGATAAAGATTTACTCCAAACCGATTTGGAGTATTATATGGTGACTCATTATATAATCATAATGTATTATTTAAATAAAAGAAGTGTTATGTCTACAATATTTTTACAGTACTTTCATAACAAATTATAAATGGTAAGTTGTTACTAGTTTTAATTTGAATTTACAATTTAAATTACTTTTTGTCCACCAGTAACAGCTAATAACAACCTGTCATTAAAGATTTGTTTTGAAGGTGTTGTGAAAAATATTGTGGATATAACATTTCTCTTTAAACAAATCACTTGACTTGTTAAATAAGCTATGTAGCTAAAAATACATGTAGAATACAATACACGTTTTTTTCCCCCAAACTACAATTTTGGTGTTTTCAATAGATTATGTTTAAGGTTCAAATCCCTCTCCCTTATCTACCGAATTAGTAAAAAACTACAACATTACTCCTATCAATATATATGAGTGATTTGAATTTTGTTGTTATACATTATCTTATCATTTTGTATCTTATCATTTAAAATTAGGTTAATTTTATCATTTATCAAGTCAACGTTCATAAATGAAATTGATTTGATTTTCAAAGTTAAAAGACTAAATTAAAACACCACCGGGCCTTGTGCTTGAGTGGTACCCGGGCCTTAGTGCCTTGTCAAGTTCGGGGGTTCGATCCCCCTATAAACCAATTACGCAGCAAAAAAAAAAGACTAAATTAAAACAATTAATAGTTGAAGGACCTTGATTTCAATCAAATGTAGAAGGAATAAATTGAAATGTAATAAATATACAAGGACCAAATCCAAAAATGTTGTTTGGTGCTTTTTTTTTTTTTCTTTTTGATTGAAAAGTAAGGGGATTCTAGCTCCAAAACTAAGGGCTTTAATGGTTCCAAAAAAAAAAAAAAAAAAAAAATATATATATATATATATATATTATTGACATTTTACATCCAATATTTTCACACTATGTCCATACTTTTTCATATCATATCATCTATAAAATTTCGACATCTAGTATAAAAGTGAGTGAGACCTTGTGCTAAAGTATATATCCTTGAGTCCTTGACAAACATTTTTTTTTTTTTTTTAATCTTTTGGTCCAAGGCTTAGAATACCTAACAAAGATAGCCCTGAGTTTTGCTCTTTCTAACGTGGATGAAGACGGTACTTATTATCCTAGTTTTCTGGCACACCTTCAAATCACCATGCTACAAAATTAGTTGGACAGCTTCAATTTTATCTATTTTTAGATATATGCAGCATACACCTAATTTGATATTCAATTCTGTTACAATTAAATTAATGCAAACCCAAATGCAGATTATTTGCAAGTAATAATATTTCGGCGAGTCCTAGGTCGATACATATAGAATGATTGACATTAATGCAAAAACCTCTATTATTAAGTTGAAAACAAAAAAAAAATTGTTTCTTTGTTTTTCCACCCAAAGGTGGAGTAAGATAATATTAAAATTGATAAGGGATATTTTGACTAAGAATTTTCTAACTCTTTTTACCGGTCAGGTTGACAATGCCCTTCAAGCTCCTTAAGACCCTTCGGGACAAACATGAGCTTTGGGCCTAACAACCACACGACATCATCCGTGCCTTCCACCCCCATCTGTTGTCGGGCTTGAAAGCACCTATCGGGTTAACGAGCATATTGACGAGTGAGTAGATTTAGCACCGTACCATTTGCATGATCTCCACTCATATCTCCCCATATGGAAAGAACTTACACACCACGTCTAAAAATCCTTCTACATATTTTTATCCTCCTAGTATGGGAAGTAAAACCCTAAGATCTCGGAGCCTAACTCCATATCTTCCCTACAAGGAAAGATCCTACGTTCAAGGGATCTTGGTCAGCTCTGTGGGGAATAATACATAAAGTAATAAAGGAAGAACAAGGATAATACAAAAGATAAATAGAAATAGATAACTTGGAGGTACAAAATTGTTATCCTTAGAAAATATTTGCCCCCACACTCTTGTTGCTAAAGGGTTATTGCAAATTTGTCCTTAGGATACAATAAAGTTGTTGGATTCTATAGATAGCAATTTTAGAGAATAACCACATGATTTCTTATGTTTCAATTGAACATAAGCCTATATTTATACCCATAAGGTTATATTTTATCAAAAGATACGTATAGAGAGTCAAAATGTTTCATAATACTGTTCACAAGACTTGAAATCTCTTCAAACATTTAGAAATGTTACTAGAAAATTTTGTAGAAAACTCAATTTTACGAGTTTTGATCGACTGAGAGTTCCTTTCGATCGATCAAATGCCCTTTTCAATCGATCAAACATGAATCAAATAGCGATCGAATCATCCAGTGATTCTAGGATTATTTTTTTCATCATTTCGATCGATTGAGCAAAAACTTGAACCGATCGAAAATCCTTTAGTTTGAATTTCACTTAGAAAATTCTAGAACTTGAATTTTCACTTTATGAAACAATACTCTCCAAACTCAAATATTATTATTACAACCTATCCATGTATATACCTATATATATAACAAGCTCTACACCACTATATAAGCACCAAGTCTCCTCTTCTCTAAGGTACGTGAAATTTTCTAGTTCTGATACTTTTGAGTTATTGAAGATTCTACCATCATTGACTTAACCTTCGGAGGGTCTTTCGCTAGCAGCCTATCGGTGCCCTTTGTAAGTTCTTCCTTCTTTTTGTTCTTTAGGTACCTTAATTGGCGCGCGTGTGAACAATCTCAACTCATTGACAATTTTGTGCATCATAAAAAGTTATAATTGAAAATTACAAAATAAATTTCAAAGAAATTAATGGAAAAAAACACCAGAGATTCAGAGATCCACCTAATATTTCATCATATGAATTCAAATTATTTTTAATCCAATTAGAGTAGAGAGCTAACTCACATAATTGAAAGATAAAACAGCAAAGTATTCAAGCAATGTGTAAAGTATATTGAATATGAGTGATTGAATAAATAATTCAATTGACATGTTATAGGTGAGATTAAGCATTTAATATATTCTCAAATCATAACAAATTTAGGAGTTCAAGTATTAAATATATATATATATATATAAATCATTTTAGATCTTAAAAACTTGTCAACATGCAATAGTTCCAAATAGTAAAATCAGTCTCAAAATTCAATCATTAATTAATCTATAGTTCTAAATAGTAAAATCAATTTCAAAATTCAATCATTAATTAATCTATAGAAAGAACATAGATAATTCCAAGAACTCATGCTAAAAATATTAGGCTTCACCTCTAACCTTAGCTAGAGATTTAGCCAGACCTAGTTATGCAAAATAAATCCATAAAAACAATGTTAAACATCTAAAAGAATTAAACAATAAGATGAAAAACATTTTATGATTTTTTTTCTCCTCTATAACCTCACCCTCCTCCAAAAGAAAAAGATAAAATATCTCAAATTTAGGATGTGAATTTATTAATATTTGGAGGGTTTTTTTTTTTTTTTTTTTTTTTTTTTCACTGTCAACTTCTAGGCCATGTTTTACCCCAATTTTTTTTTTCCAAATTTATAGCAATCAAAATGTTGTAGATCTTTGAGTCTTATTTATGTGGCCACAAGAATTAGGTTAATCGAACATCTGTGCAAAAAGTTATGGCAAAAATACTGAGATAACACAAGATATTTCCAAATTAGGGTTTTTCTAATTTTGGCTTGAATGATTTTGTTTCTTTCGTTTTTTATTTTCACCATTTTTTTAAAACTTATTTAATACTTTAAAAATCATGCCCCAATTTATCTTGACCATTGGATTCTCTTGGCTGCATGTTAGCATTATTAGTTGATTAGTTTTAATCTTCTATAAGAGAAAAATACACATAATAAGTATATTTTAGATAAAACTTTCAAACTCAAATATTTATGTATAATTAAACATAAAATATATGTATCTTGCCTACCAAAACTAAGATAATAGTGTAATTTAAGGCAAATTTCAAATTATCAAATTAAATGAGAAGTGAGCCTTATTAACCTAGTGGATTAAGATCAAGCAACTATCTATCTCCTTTTTCTTTGATTTTTGTTGGGAGGGGTGGAGTTGGGGGGGGGGGGGGGGGTTTGTGTGGGAATCCTGAATTTTGATATTTAATTTAAGACATCTTAGAGGGTATAAATGATTAAAGAAATTATTGATATTTAGGTAGAATTTGACTTCTTGTTATTTGTTTTTTATTTTATTTTATGGAACATGTTATTATTTGGGTCTTGTGAAAGTCTTGACAACAAAATGTTAGTTACTTAGTTTAGCACTGTTTGAGCATAAACTAATTTTTACTTGGTCTTTTATTAATATTTATAGGTTACTCGAAGTGAGCACTAAAATGCTGTTACTAGCTCGAGGTGAAAATCTAACTTCGATGATTAGGGTT
Organism: Quercus robur; assembly: GCF_932294415.1. Classification (NCBI taxonomy): domain Eukaryota; kingdom Viridiplantae; phylum Streptophyta; class Magnoliopsida; order Fagales; family Fagaceae; genus Quercus; species Quercus robur. The sequence goes on along the minus strand of NC_065543.1, from coordinate 12,320,173 downwards.
TGGAGTTTGAAAACGTCTCACATAATTAAGTGAAATTCTTGTGAAATGAATGAGTTAACAATGAAAATGAGAAACCTTGAGTGACTAAATTGAATTAAAGATCCTACGTTATTGTGTCTAATTTTTTAAGCCTAGGTTAATGTTATTGCTAATGTCATTGATTCAAAGTAAATTAAACTAATTTGAAGTGATTGATTCCTAAACAGACTAAGCCCAAGTGCTTTGGTTCGAAGTAAATCTAATCGAACTAAACAAATTCAAAGTGTTTCATCTCAAAGTAAATAAAAAATCGAAGTAAGTCATCTCGAAGTAAAGTAGATTGCAGTAATTAAAACAGATTCAATCCTAAGTATCATTCTAATGTCAATTGGATTCGAAACAAGTAGGAAAACAAACTTATAAGCATAAAGTCTTCTATAAGGCCTAATAACTACTAGATCTCCTAAGAATTTAAGTACAAGTGATCTTGGAAGTGCTTTGATGCGTTCTTAGCTGTGCGTGCTCTATTTCTTGTAGAATGAATCATCTATTTATACTTGAGGTCTTGACTACTATGCCTACTTCGATGTTCCACATGTCTCTTTTTGATTGATCTTTCTTATCAAGTGTCTTGCTACTAATGGGGCTCGGTAAGCAACTGTCACCTGGCCTTGTTGCTTATAGTTACTTGGCACATATCTTCACTTCTAATTGCTTTCGCTACAACAAATCTGACTTTTTTCAAGGGTCAAAACCCTTAAAAAAAGTATTAAAAACACTTGAAAAAAATTATTTTAAGAGTCCAGTTGACCCTTGATAACCCTCGAAACATATACCGTCGAAAAAGAAATTTTAACGGCCTTCGTGGCCCTTAAAACAAGTGCTCTAATCTTATTTTGAGGGTCAAGAGACCCTTAAATAACCTTTTACCAAGGTTTAAAAAATTTATATTTACAACCCTTGATAAATAAGGTTATTTAAGGGGTCTCTTGACCCTCAAAATAAGATTTTATTTTATTTAAAAAAAAAAAAACCACAATCATGCACAAATATATATATATACATACACAAAAATTCACAATTGTTGAAATGATATGCTATGAACATACAATTATTTCATAGCATATTCAAAATTCGGTAGAAATCATTCTTATAAGAGCATAAAAGAAAGAAGAAGAAAAAAAAAATGCCCATCAATGTTCTAGCTAGGGAATGAACAAGCTGGTTGCCCTCTCTTTTTACATGTTTGAAGCTATATTTATGAAAAATCTCTTACAACATCCAAATCTCTTCAATAACATGACCAAACCATGGTTTTTGATGGCGCCTGGTTGTTGATAGCTGTGACAACTCTCTGACTATCTCCTTCGAACTCTACCTTAGAAATGCAAAGTTCTCTAGCAAAACTTATTGCCCTACTAACTGTCAAGGCTACTTCATTTTCACCCAATTAACATTAAAAAAGCAATTATGTATTTACACCAAAAGCTTCAATTCTACAAAAGCACGTTACCATGCTAGTCTTTATCAGAAATCTTTTGCTTCTTCCACTTATGTGCAACTTCCAATATTCTAAGATTAGTCGTCTGAGTTTCCTCTGGGAACATGTAGCCAATGTATTCCTCATATCTGCCAATTTAAACTTGTTAGCAAAGGCAAACAAGGAAAGCTTACAAAATGTAATGGAACACGATTATATCTCAGACAGCATCTGCCTCCTCTTTTTCAGCTTTTTTGGCAGCTTAGCTTGGACTAACTAATATCATCAAGCTCACCAAAACTGCTTTCTATGTTCATCCACTCTTCCAATGGCTTTGCTCTTTTCTCTTTCAACTCAGGTGCAGATGTTTTGTAGTAGTTGCTGGTTTTCTCAAAAACCCCTGATTCATAGAAAACAAAAGAAAAGTGTTAGAACTTGTTTCATTGGTGATGAAATTTAAAAATAATCAGAATATCCAGTCTTTTACTCTAGTTTGCAACCAAATTAAGCTGCAAACAAGACATAGGCACTTATGCTTGGCTGAATTGCTTTGAGCACAATGCAAGAAGAACCGCTTCCAGATTTACTTCACACATCCAACTTATCCTAACCACCCTGCATGACAAAGTCATAGTCCTTGATGATTTAGAAGGAAATGTAATATAAGGCTACCATAAAAAGTAAAAACTCTAGATAGTGATTCATATAATCACTTTTGTTCAGCATAGGCTTTTGCTTGAGATTCATCTTCCAAAGCAATGGACAAAAAACACACTTCCAAACCAAGGCCCAAATTAGCAATTAGTGTCAAAGCTTAAAGTACTCGAAATTTGACAATACCAGAAAATATTCTTTGATTTCAATGCCTAAAGCATATCATTCACAATTGTTGAAATGATATGCTATGAATTTCACAAGTCGGGACATCTTCACGAATAACTCCCTTCACTTGGTTTCCATCTTGAGAGGCCACAAACTTGACACTCACTTTTGTTGGAATTTTCCTTCCAATACAACATACAATTATTTCTACAAGCATCTATCTTCACATAATCAAGACCCAAATCCCGAATCATCTTCTTTGCCTCATATAATGAATCTGGCAACTCTACAATAACTTTAGAAAGTGCATCATTCAACAATTGAAGCAATAGAGTAAACGATTTGTTTGTCCAACCACTAAGGCATTCATAATAGTATAAGTAAATATCAAATAATGGGAGATCAAGGGGATTGTAACAACAAACATCCAAAGTGCATTCATTTACTTATGTAGAAGCCCACAGTCATGTCCTAAAACAGGTATTTATGGATGTAGTGTAAGACATACACACATAGACAAAAACATTGTATATCACAAGAATAGGGATAACTCACCTGCCCAGAATGAAAGAAATAATTCTCCCTGGCCAATTTTGTTGGTGTTGACTAATAGAAGTTGTAGCAGGTCCAAGTAAGCTGCAAAAGAAGAAATAATAGAATCTAGTCAACTGCCAAAAGAGTGAACAAAACTAAAAAACAATAAAAGAAAGAAGGGTAGGATACTAGGATGCCCCATGAAGATTAAAAAAAATCCATTTTGTTCGAGAAATTATTATAAGTGAGTTGCATTTCGGGCAGCAGTTAATAGTATTTATACAATCTTTCCATATCACTTTAGAAGACAGCATCACTCTAATTGCAACATCAGCTCAGAGAACAGGGTTCTCACTAGGTATGCATTTAATTTAAAAAGAACTAAACCCACCATCAAATTTCCATTACAGTCAAATCACACTCAAAACTTTATAAAACCAAACCAATAATTCACTTTGAAAGACAAATAAACCCAATTCATGCTGTGGATGTACCCAACCAAGACAAATAAACCCCCCTAGGTTCATCCCCTTACCACTAACCTCCACTATCAGTAATCTCCCTCTCAATTTCTACAACCCAAAGCTGAGACCCATGAACCTAACATTCCCATAATCCCATGGCAACACCCAACCAACCTCACCCTCAGTCAACTGACTGCAACAATCACACACACCACACATTAAACACAAAAACTGCACACACATACACATGACAACTGAAAAATACAAGAAGCTTACTAAATTGCTCTGATATACAGGCCTCTGATGTAACTAATATTGAATATAGCAATTTGGAGCAGATTCCTCGTCTGTTTCAAATTTCAATTAGCATAACACAACCATTAAATTTCTCGATCTTAAATCTCTAAGATCTAGCAAAAAATTAAATGAGAAATAATTTCCATTTGTTTTAACCAAATTTTACATGGAGTACTCGAAACAAAGTATGAAGTAACAAAAAATAATTCTATGGATTTTCTAAAAGAAAATTGAATCTGATCACATAAACAAGGAAAATATGCTCAGATGTAAATTTCTGCTAAAGAAATTCAAATGTGATTGTCCGTAATTGAAGTTGAAAGATAGAAAATCGAAATTCTGATGATGATTCCTAGAAGAAGCGAATCTTGCTTAGTGATTTCAGCTTCCTTCTGTGCTACAACCTGAGGAAAACGATTACGTTACAGTGAGATTCTAAAGCGAATGATCAATTAGAAATAGAAATAGGGAAATCAATGATGAGCTCAATTTTCTGAGAAATGTGAAACGAAAATCATGGGGAAATCGATGAAAAAGTGTGGGTAAACAAAAAAAACAAAAAAATTAAAGACGAAATTAGGGTTTGTGATTCGTACCTAACCGGAGCTGAGAAGCACAACGCCAAGAGAGAGGAAGAGTCACAAAATCGAGATCGTACCTAATCGGAGCTGTGCGATTACGTACCTAATCGATGATCGTCGAGCTCTATGAGATCTCCATGATCGTCGAGCTCTATGAGATTTCCATAAGCTCTGTGAGATTTCTATGCTCTCTCAGTTTCAAGCTTCAGCGAAAGAGTGATAATAATAGCTCTGTGTTTGTTGGTTACGTTTGGGCTATATTTTTAAATTTTGTTGGGCTTTTTCCAAGGATGAAAATTTTATTGTGGGCTTTTTTCAAGGGTTGAAAAAATTGAAATTTTTTATCAAGGGGTGTGGGCTGAAAAAACTGACGCGTTTTTTTTTTTTTTTTTTTTTTTTTTTCACATTTATTTCAAGGGTATTATAACTTATTTTGAGGGATTAAATAACTTTTGAAATAAAGTGAAGTAATATAGCCTCCCGCATTTTTATTTATAGATTATATCGACAGATTTTAGTAAACCCTCGATAAAAGAGGGTTGAAATAACTAAAGTTTGTTGTAGTGTCTGTAACTGCTTGAGGTAATTGTTTGTAAACTTCCACGTACGAGATAATTGCCTATAATCTCATAATTAAAACTGACTTGGAATTCAGTAGATTAATGCCACTTTTCACTCTCTTGGGCCTTAATCTTTAGAGAAATGATACGTCCACAACGTTTTCACAACATTTTTACAACAAATCTTATGTGGCAAGTTGTTATAGGTTATTATTGGTGGGATAGAAAAGTCATTTCAATGGTAGGTTCAAATTAGAACCCATAACAACTAACCATCTATGATTTGTTATGAAAATATTGTGGACGTAACATTTTTCTAATCTTTAACTCAATTAAATCCCACCTGGTCATCCACATAATCTTAGCTTGTTACATGGCTTCTCCATATTCTACCACATAGGCCATTAATAGAATAATTATTTGGCCTAACAAGCACCATTTTTAATTCTAGAAACCAAATTAATAAAAAAAAAAATATTGTAGAATTATGCCGTAAATAATGTGAGCTTTCAAAAGCTTATATGACAATATTAGAATAAGTAATAAAAAGTCAAAAGCATGCATGTGAGCATGAATTAATTAAAAATCATATATTATATTATCAAAGTTGGGTTTCAAATGTTGTGATTTTCTTGGCTATCATTTGTTAAAAAAAAAAATTGATAAATTCTTTATAATTGGGGTAATTTCAAATTAAACCCTAAATTTTAAAAAGTTTAAATGAAAATTATGAACTTTTTAGATTGTGTAATTCATGCCCTAAATGAATCATTAGTTTTATGTAAATCAAAGAAATATTAAACTAATGCAATTGAATTATATTAATAATTAGTGAGCCAAACGATAATAGTTTCATCTAAAATAAATTAACCTTTTTAATAATCAATAAGTCATAGGAGCATAGCACATTATTTTACAAGGTATAACACATGTGTTAAACCACTTGATGTAAGTATGTGTGCGCACCAAAGACAGTGTTACCGGGCCAAACCGCTACTTGGGCTCACAACTTATTTGTATGGTGGGTTTGGGTATCCTACTTTAGGTCGTTCTAGATTTAGAGACTCAATGAGATCACTTTTCTCTCTTTCTCTGTGTTTCTTACTCTCAGACTCTCTTTTTCTTTCTCTTTTCTCTCCACAAAATTGCATCCCCATCCCATTCTTTAGTTTCTCCTATTTATAGCCAATTGTTAGTGGGGGGATTATCATTACCTTTTAACTAGTGCAATGAGAGGTCCAATGTCGTTAATTTTAAGTGGATGTTTAGGTATGAGTAGCTTTGGAAATGGTTCCCACTGCAGCAAGTGTGTTCGGCGGCAAAATTTCCTAAGGCACTGCCGAGCACTTAAAGGGCGATGTGACCGAGCATTTGCAAATTGTCTAGGGATGACTTTCCAAGCAATATGTGAGCTGGAATCTGCGGTCCGCTTTTCAAGTATTTGAACAACACCCAGGTTAGGCTCATAGTTATTGTGGGCTCGGGCTGGGATCTTGAGTGGTACAGAGGTTGGACCCTTAGGCCATACTATTGATCCATAGCCCAAGGCCCAAATGGACTTGGATGTTAGGGGCCGTACATTAGCCCCCCCTTGATTCGTTCTCGGCTTTCGGGGACGAATCAAGGAGCCAGAGAGGCAGTAGTTGCCCGAGAAACTCAATGGATGTGTTTTGGGCGGTTACAGAGATTCATTAATGCATTTCTCAAAAGGTACGCTGCATCTGACCTTCTGGTTCAACCGTCATTATTACCTGTTGGTTCACAAACCGAGGCGCGCGTGTTAGTGGCTCTGGGTATTTCTAAGGTCTCTCTTTTTTGCTTTATTATTGCTAATTAACACCAATTGTTGCTCATTAACTGATGCCCATTTTCCCTGGCTCCTATAAATAGTTTATCATAATTCATTTTCTCACTTTTCATTCTTTGTCCTTTGAAATTTCTCTCTGCCGAGCATTCACCTGCGTACCAGTCCACAAACCTAGAATCCTCCTCTCCCTTAGAGCCAAAAGTAAGTCTTCTTCCCCTTTCCTTTGCTTTAATTTATTTTCCCAAAGTTCTTTCTGATTCTTAGGCTTTAGGAAGGGTTTTGCTTACCTTTTGAATGCCGGGGCGCCCTTTGTCGCTTTTAGGCAAAACTATAGCATTCCTGATGATGTGGAGGTGATGTATTGCCATGAAAGCGAAATTGCTCTCCACAGAGGGGAAGGCACTGCCTTTTTCCCGTTGATGTCTATTCTAGAGGGCGAGGTTAGGTTTCCTATAGACCCACTTTTACTTAATACCCTTAGATATTATGGATTGAGTCCTGACCAACTTCCCCCCAATTTTTATTGGGTAGTGAGTTGTGTGAGTAGGTTAATCCAAACGTTTGATTTGCAATTAGATCATCATGACATAAACCACATGTATAGCCTATGTGGAAAGAAGAAATCCAATTACTATTTAAAGGTTAGAGATATGAGGGTATGGCTAATTTCGTGCCTGCTGAACTCTAATAGAAATTCTGCCGGGGAATACGTTTGGGTGCGCGGCAATTGGTTTGCTGGTGGTATCCCTCCCTCTTTATCTCGGCCCGAAGTTGGTTCTTTCTAATCTTTAATTTATTCTATCCCTTCTGTTTATAGCTATGTTAGATACCCTAACTCTGACTCGCTATCTTTTGCTGCAAATGGTTCGGTGTTTACCCAAGATATCAAAATAGTTCACGTTTGGGACCTAAACTTTGTACTCAGGTCCGAGATTTTTGTGCATCAGGATAGGTAGCTCCAGGCATCCCACCTCATCCTCGGTGTGGACCCTGTGTATTCCACTTGGCAAGCCTTCAGCCAAGCCCTTATTGTAGACAACCCTTTCCTCTCCTATATAGACGTTCGACATACGAACTTTCTGCCTCCAAATTTTACTGTAGGTGAAGCCCGAGACATTGGCCCGCAATACACTTGTTCGGATGAACTCGCGCCTATAAGGGACGAATCAGCCAAAGTAGCATCCCAATATCTCCGGGATCGTGCTCACGAGGCCGTCCAACGCGAAGTTGTACTTGCAGAACCTGAGGCTCCTGTTCAAGTAGCCGAACAAGAAGCTGTAGAATCCAGTGACTCCTCTAGGACGCACTCTATTCCTGAAGAGATGGTGACCTGTAAAACTTTAACAGTTAGTCATTTTATCCCCGGTGCAAGTCAGACTATTCAGCAACAGCCACCCCAAGGACGTGGCCCAGCTCCTCCCGTTTATCCTCCACCTCCTCCTTCTTTCGGACAGATTCGTATAAGAAAATGGGTTGTTGATCTAACCTCCACCAGCCCAGGAGATGCTCAGATTCAAACTCCCCCCCAACCATCCAGAGGTGTTACTATTCGAGAGCCCCCGGCCCAGGTCGGGACTAACGTGGCTTCATCCTCCAGACCAGCGCAATTGTGGCAGCCCACCTTTGAGTTGGATGGCACGCCTCTCCTGGCTAGTGCCAGCGTACGGGCATGGGAGAAAGGAGAAGGGGGCCGTGTTGCCCAAAACTTGGTGCACGGTTTCCTTTTGCCCGAGAATGTGAGCGCTTTTGCAGATGGGACTGATGAGTCCATGGGGAGGAGACTTCAATGGCACACTATCGCGGTAACTTTTCTTCCCTCGCATACTTGCTTTTTACACACATTCTTGTTATTGTCGTATATGTTGTTTCTTTAAATTACCATGCGTGATTAATGTCGTCTTTAACAGGCCGTTCAGCTAGCTTATATCCTGAACGAGAGGGTGAAGGATCTTACTGAGGAGGTTGACCGGGAAAAGGTTGGTAGGGAGGAGGCTGTCAAAATGGCTAAGGAGAAAACAAAAACTGCTGAGGCCGCCGAAAAGAGAGCTGCTGCCGCGGAGAAATCCCAGTCATTGGCCGAGAAAAGGTCGGCGGTGCTGGTAATGAAGCAAAATGAAACGGACTTGAATCTGGCCAAAGCAGCGAGTTTAAAGGTTACCTTATCCGAGGAAGTAGCCGATTTACTAGCAACCCTGGAAGCTTGTGAAAGTAAATGGTATGATGAGGGATTTGTTGATGCGAAGAAGGGTGTGGAACCGATCGTAATGCAAGCTCAGCAGCTGTCTTTTCAAGATGGCTGGATGGCTGCCCTGCAGGCCTTAAGGGTGCCCGAGGACTCCCCTCTTAGGGACCCTGGTCGAATTCCCTTTCCGGACCCTTCCCCGGCTGCGCAGAACCCTGCAAGACCTAATGATGAGGAGGAGACGGACAGTTTGAGGGAGCTGGTGGAGTAGATTGACACTAATGTGGAAATGATCGGGATGGAAGCCACCAGCAACCCCCCCACTGACGACCATTCCGGCGAAAATGTTCATCCCCAACCTTTTGCATCCGAACATCAGTCTACCGAGATGGCATTCAAGATGCAGCCCGTGGATCTTACCTTTTAATTGCCGAACCTATTTTACATTATTCCTTATTCGCTTTTATTTAGTAGTTTTTATTTTAAGTTGGTTTGCCTACGTCGCCGGGCTGTGGTGACTAAACAGTTAATTTCTGATTTTTTTACTTAACAGTTATTCAATTTCTGGGTTTAAACTTAATGTCACTGGGTTTTGGTGACGAAGTAATTGATTTTTCTTGTTTGATTTTGACTAAGGTTTATTTGCTGACCAGTTGCTTAATTGCATTTATGACTATGCATCTATATTCTAATATCTTTGTAATACTTTGGATTCTCCGTGCATCCATGTTTTACTAATGAACAGGGCATGTTTCCACCCTGGAATATTTTCATTCGAATAATATTTTCTTTTGTAACGCTTCTGTCCTTAGAATATTTTCAATAAGGTTTCCACTTGCTTGATGATAGGGATCAAACCGAGAAGCAAACTTCTGTTCTTAGAATTTTTTGAATAAGGTTTCCACCTACTCGGTGATACGGATCGAATCGAGAAGCAGGCTTCTGTCCTTAGAATTTTTGAATAAGGTTTCCACCTGCTCGGTGATAGGGATCAAATCAAGAAGCAGACTTCTGTCCTTAGAATTTTTGAATAAGGTTTCCACAAGGATCGAACCAAGAAGCAAGCTTTTGTCCTTAGAATATAACTGATTGCTTGAATCTCCTCACCTTCCTCCGTGATTAACAACTGGATGTGCTTAAACAAATAGAGTTGATTGGGTTTGCACGAACAAGTTACATCGTTATCATATTAGTTAGTACAAGGTACATTTTTCCGTGTATGGACGGTCATTGATAAAACTTCTTAAGATTATAAGCATTCCAAGGCTGGGGCAGTGGTATCTCTTCCATGTCTTCTAGATAATACGCTCCTACACCTACAATGGCTGTAATTCTGTACGGTTCTTCCCATGTCTGGGCTAGTTTCCCGACGTTTGTATCTCACATGCTTTCTACTGCTTTCCTTAGTACCAGGTCTCCGGTATTGAATTCCCTTACCCTTACATCTTGGTTATAATGCCGAGCAAGCTTTTGCTGATACTCAGCTAGTAGTATAGTCGTTGTATCCCGATATTCTTCAAGTAAATCAAGACGCTCTATCAGCAGATTGTCATTCTGGGACGTGTTGAATTCTGAAATTCGCGCGCTACACAAATTGACCTCGGCTGGTATCACGGCCTTCGACCCGTACGTGAGAGAGAATGGAGTCTCCCTCGTAGACCTCCGAGGAGTTGTCCGGTATGCCCACAAAACATTGGGTAGTTCCTTGGCCTAATTACCCTTTGCACCTTCTAGCCTTCTCTTCAAGCTGTTCATGGCCTCAGCCTGGCCATTACCTTGGGGATACGCTGGAGAGGAATATCTGTTTCTGATGCCGAGGTTGCTGCAAAATTCATGGAAAGCTCGGCTGTCGAATTGCAGTCCATTATTTGATATAAGGGAGTTCGGCACCCCAAATTTGGTGATTATATTCTTCCATACAAATTTCTTCACATCCATGTCCCGGATATTAGCCAGAGCCTCAGCCTTCGCCCATTGGGTGAAGTAATCAATAGCTACTAAAACGAATCTTCGATTGCCCGTTGCTCGAGGAAATGAGTCTAGGATATCCAGCCCCTATTGTGCGAAGGGCCAAGGGCTATTGATCGGGTTCAAATGGCCTGCTGGTTGGTGAATCAGGGGGGCATGCTTCTAACATTGCTCACACTTGCGAACATATTCCACGGTGTCGTTCTGCATTTGGGGCCACCAGAATCCCCGAGTCATTGCTCAGTGCGCCAATGATTGTCCTCTTACATGGCTGCTGCACACCCTTTCATGTAGCTCGGCCAAGAGTTGGCCTACTTTCTTTAGGTGCAAGCATAAAAGATACGGTCCCCCGAATGACCTACGATAGAGTTTTCGGTCTTTGGACAACCAATACCGGGTAGCTACCTTGCGGATCTTGTTGGCTTCCTTCTCATCGTCTGGGGTTCGATCCTTGGCTAAGAAGTCAATGATGGGATCCATCCAACATGGTCCAAGTGTTGCGATTGCTGTGACTTCAACCCTTGCGGCCCCCGTATCTCCGGTCACTTGAATGTTAGGCTCAGGGACAAGCTCCACTCTGATTAGTCAGAGAATTTCCTCGGCTATTGACGATGCCAGCGTGGTGAGGGAGTTAGCATGTCTGTTCTGCCTACGGGCCACTTGGATCACCTTCAACGTACAAAAGTTACTCATGGCCTGCTTTACCAACTCTAAGTATGCTTTCATCCGAGGATCTCGAGCCTTAAAACTTCCCTGCACCTGATTAACTATCAACTGTGAATCCGAATAAATTTCCATGTCCCGTGCTTCCAACCTTGAGACTGCCCTCAATTTGGCAAGCAAAGTTTCGTACTCTGCCTCGTTGTTGGCAACATTAAACCCCAACCTGAACGAATGCTCCAATAGAATACCTTTCGGGGTAATTATGACGATCCCGGCTCCGGCCCCTTTGGCGCTGGAAGCACCGTCCACATGCACCTTCCACGGGCGATGCTCCAACTGACAGACCATTTCCCCTTGGCTTTTAGGAGAGAATTCTGCCACAAAATCAGCTAATACCTGCCCTTTTACTGAACTTCTTGGCTTATACCTTACATCGAATGCCCCTAGCCGTGTCCCCCACTTAGCTATTCACCCCATGAAGTCAGATCTTTTCAATAATGACTGTAGGGGGTATTCGGTTAATCCATACACGGTATGAGCCTGAAAATACTGAGGCAACTTCTTGGTGGCATGTACTAAGGCCAACACCAATTTTTCTAAAGGCAAATATCTGGTCTCTGCATTGACTAGGGTCTTGCTAATATAATACACGGGTTGTTGTACTCCCCAGTTTCTTAAAAACACGACACTTACAGCATGGTCGGATACCGAGAGGTACATAAACAGCTCCTTTTCGGGCTCTGGTGCTGTCAGCATCGGTGCCTGCGTTAAGTATTCCTTGAGATCCTGGAAAGCCTTTTCACATTCATCATCCCACCGAAATCCCTTCCACTTCTTTAAAAACTGATAAAATGGACGGCAGCGATCTGAAAATTTTGAGATATATCGGTTAAGAGCGGTGAACATTCTAGTCAACACTTATACTTCTTTCGGATTGCTTGACGACCTGAGATGCTTCACGTCCTCGATCTGGTCAGGATTAACTTCTATCCCGCGGCTGATGATCAAGTATCCCAAAAATTTGCCAGCCCCTACTCCAAAGGCACATTTTTCCGCGTTAAGGCATAACCTATGTTTCCGCAATATCTCAAACACCCCCTGAAGATCCTCTACATGTCGTACCTCTTACTTGCTCTTTATCACCATGTCGTCAATATATACTTCAACCGTATGCCTAATTTTATCCCGAAACATCCTCGTCATCATTCGCTGATATGTCGCCTGGGCATTCTTTAGCCCAAAGGGCATTACAGTGTAATGGTAATTAGCGTCGGGGGATATGAATGCCGTTTTCTCCTGGTCTTCGGCGGCTAGGGCAATCTGATGGTATCCTTGAAAGGCATCCAGGAAACTCATCATCGGGTGCCCATAAGTGGCGTCCACCAATTGATCAATTTTTGGCATAGGAAACGAGTCCTTTGGGCATGCTCGGTTTAAGTCCGTGAAATCTACATAGACCCTTCATTTGCCGTTCTTCTTCCTAACAACCATGGTATTTGCCAGCCACTTCGGAAAAAAGGTCTCCTTTATCGCTTTGGCCTCCTTTAACTTTTTTACCTCCTGCCTTACCGCCTTAACATGGTTTTTGGTTGATCTTCTCGACTTCTGCTTCTTCGGGGGATATGAGGGGTCTACATTAAGCTTGTGGACGATAAATTTGGGATCAACCCTGGGAACTTCATAGGGGTTCCAAGCGAAGACATCTATGTTTTGAGTCAGAAACAACAACATTTGCACTCTATCCTCATAATTCATACTTGCTCCAACCTAAAAGTATTTATTAGTATCCGATAATATCTTTACCTTTACTAGCTCTTCGGCGTAGCCAGCCCCCATTCCTTCTTGGAGCTTATGTGATTGCTATAAAGGGACCTTCCGGGATGCATCTTCCCGCCCAACCTACTCCTGTTCGGACTGCCCATTCCCCTTGTCTCTCACTAGTTGTCCGGTTGTTTCTCCTTGATCAACTTGATTCCCCCGCTTCCAATTAACTGCAGCAATAAGACACTGTCTTGCCACTTGCTGGTCTCCCCTTATCACGGCAATACCCTGCTCGGTTGGGAACTTGATCTTTACATGCAGGGTAGACGGGATAGCCTCCATTGAATGAAGTCACGGTCTTCCCAGAATGGCCGTATACGGGAAAAATGAAGTTACTATTGTAAATGTTACTACCACCTCCTTCCCCTTCATAATTACGGGAAGTGAAATTTATTCTTCAGGAATCACTACTTTACCATCGAAGCCAACCAAGGGCGAAGTGTGCTTCACAGGGTCCTCTTTCCTTAGTCCGAGTCCCCTGAACAGATCCGGGTACATTACATCAGCTCCACTTCCGGGGTCTACCATTACCCTTTTTACTAAGAAGCCACTTATTCGGGCCGTGACCACTAATGCATCATCATGTGGTTGGATTGTTCCCTCCAAATCGTCATCGTTGAATGCGATAGGCTCTTGTGCAAACTTCATTTTCTTATCCAGCGGTTGTACATCCAAATGACCCTCTACTGGTACTACAATCAACACTCATTTCCTTCTTCCTGCAATGAGCCCTTTTGGGGCAGCATGGATAACTTCAATCACCCCTACAGGGGGTGGGAGAGGGTTCCCCTTTTGTCGAGTATCTTGCCCCATGACTCTTTCCCCCGAGTCCAGCATGAATTCCTTTAAATGCCCAGCCTTAACTAATTGCCCGAGGTGATCCTTCAACACCCGGCACTGTTCGGTAGTGTGACCTTTGTCCCAGTGATAGGTGCAGTACAAATTCTGATTTCTCCTAGATGGGTCCCCTCCCATCTTGTTTGGCCATCAAAAATACGGCTCGTGTTTGATCCGGTCAAGAATCTTGTGTACCAGTTCCTTAAATGTCACATTCACTTCTCCTATCTCTGCGGTCGGTTCTTGAATCGTCAAGCCCCCCCAAGATCTGAATAGAAAACCAGTTTGTCGGGGACGATTCATCATCAGTACTTTGCCTTTACTTTGCAGCCGATCATTCTCTAATCGTTTATATTCCTCAATGCGTCTCATAAGCTGCCTCATGCCTTCGGGAGGCTTCTTAGTCAATGACTTCCGTAACCCGGAGTTCTCGGGCAACCCCATCCTAAAAGTGTTTGCTGTGATCCTTTCATTGTCTCCGCCTATCTCATTGTATAGCTCCCAATACTGACTGGCATAACTATGGAGGGTCTCTCCTGCCCTCATTTTCATGGACAAAAGCATATCTACCTACTGAGGTACTCGGCTGCAGGTCACAAACCGAACGCTGAACTCCTGAATTAGTTCGGAAAAACTACATATGGATCCTTTCCGTAACCCGTTAAACCACCTCAAAGTGGTTGGTCCCAAACTCGAAGGAAACACCTTGCATATCAGCGCATCGTTATGAGTATGCAGAGACATCATTTGAATATAATGACTGACGTGCTCCACTGGGTCAGTTTTCCCGTCGTAGCAATTGAACGGTGGACAGGTAAACCTGTCCGACATTTCGGTCGGCTCGATTTCGTCCGAAAATGGGGACCAAGGTGCTTTTTGCAAAGTGGGACTCATAGCATCCATGGTGGCATTTCGAGGCTGCCTTTCCTCTGGGGAGACTGAATTCTTAACTTGATTCTCCTGAGAACATAAGCGATCTCGGTGTTGCCCTGACTCCCAGGAGAGTGACCGGTTCCTATGTCGTCGAGATCCCCGCGAATGTGAACGGTCTCGGTACTGACGGGATTCCCGGGAATGTGAACGACTTCGCCGTTGCCGAGATCCGGACTGATTAGATCCCTCCTCATATCTATTTCCCTCGTTGCCGACCTCTCGCTCTTGGTTATCTCTGTCTCTCTCCTCCCTTTGCCTACGTCCCGTAGCACCAGAGATTGTCCGTTGGGTTTGATACGATCCTTCTCCCGTGCCGGACATTTCTTCTCGTTGGTCGTGCTCCCTATCTTCTCATTCCTTTTGTCTGCGCTCTTGCCAACTAGACCCCCAAGAATATCCTATGGATCCGTTTTTCGCGTGACTCCCCGAATGCCTTTCAGACATTTTTCACGAGCTCAAGTCCCTCTAGAACCACAACGTTGTAGGAGAGCCCCATGGTGGGCGTCAATTGTGCGCACCAAAGACAGGGTTACCGGGCCAAACCACTACTTGGGCTCACAACTTATTTGTATGGTGGGTTTGGGTATTCTACTTTGGGCCGTTCTAGATTTAGAGACTCAATGAGATCACTTTTCTCTCTTTCTCTGTGTTTCTTCATCTCAGACTCTCTTTTTCTTTCTCTTTTCTCTCCACAAAATTGCATCCCCATCCCATCTTTAGTTTCTCCTACTTATAGCCAATTGTTAGTGTGGGGATTATCATTACCTTTTAACTAGTGCAATGAGAGATCCAATGTTGTTAATTTTAAGTGGATGTTTAGGTATGAGTGGTTTTGGAAATAGTTCCCATTGTAGCAAGTGTGTTTGGCGGCGAAGTTTCCTAAGGCACTGCCGAGCACTCAAACGGCGATGTGACCGAGCATTTGCATATCGTCTGGGGATGACTTTCCGAGCAATATGTGAGCTGGAATCCGCAGTCTACTTTTCAAGTATTTGAACAACACCCAACTTAGGCTTGTAGTTATTGTGGGTTCGGGTCGGGATCCCTAGCGGTACGGAGGTTGGACCCCTAGGCCGTACTATTGATCCATAGCCCAAGGCCCAAATGGACTTGGATGTTAGGGGCCGTACAGTGTGGTAGGTGAGATGTAACTTTTATTATATCAAAATAAAAAAATTATGGTAGAGTTTTTAAAATTTTTGAAACTTAGATAATAGAGTTTTACCTAAAATAAATTATTATTTTTTTACAGTTACAATGGAGAGATCAGGGATTTAAACGTACCTTAGACATCTTCATTAAAAACATTAGGATGTGTTAATTGAGTTACAAGGCTCTTAACTACCTAAAGTATATTATCTTAACAAAAAATAAAATAAAAATAAAAAGCCACTTGTTTTAGTAAGACCGATGTTAGGAATACTACAAATTTTACTGTGTAAGCATCATAAACAAATGTACCACTATCCAATCTTAAACACAAGACAAAGGTAATAAAGAAATTTACATTCATTATCACTTCTGATTTAAAACATTTTCTGGTAAAATTGGTAATAATTTTAGTACTTTCCTTTGTAAGGACAGAGTTTCATTTAAAATAAACTATTTTAATAATTAATTAGTTATTTGGCAAAATTTTATAAGGAAAAATTTAATGGACACCCTAAAGGTATTGGTTTAAGAAATATTTTTAAAATTTTTTATGGTAAAAGAAATAAAAATTAATGTTTTGACAAGTTTTATATTTTTCATGAAAATTGTGTCAAATTTTTTCTTAAATAATTTATTAATAGTTACTTTAAAGGAGCCTAAAATCTTATTTATTTATTTATTATGCAATATATATGTTAAGCTACTCGGTACAATTACAACTTTTAAGATCAAACTTTTATTATACTGTATATAATATATACATTATTAAGAAAATTGCAAATTCCAAAGTGATCATCGCAATGAGCTTAGCAGCGCATTTGACTGAACAATCCCTATCTACCATTCTAGGCCCATGCCTTTCGACTGACTCTTAGTGGAATGCATGCATTCAAAATTGCTTAAATCTCTACAACTCAAGAGAATTGAATTTCTAACGAAGAGTCATAAAATCACAAGACAAATTCTCCACGAAAACAAAGTCAATAAGGATGTACAAAAGTTGAATTCATTAAGCTAAAACACAAAAGAGATTAGGAAGAAGAAGAAGAAGATGAGAATGCGTGGTGATGATTTACTGCTTCACTAAACTGACATTGACATTATCAAATCCTCACTGCATTTACATGGTTCTCTAATAGAGATTCTCATGCTGCTCAGCTCCTAGTTCACAGCTTTCCTTTGAGTCAGTCACTGATGCCATTCTTTCTGTGAGTGTTGGAAAGCAATAGTCTAGGGGCAACCACCAAGCTCCACTATTGCTCCATGGAGACTCCAGGGCTACCAGAAACAGATAGAGAATCACAAGAATTGAGATTGCAAAAGATAGATAGACCTGTTCATTGAAACTAGGTAGAACCATTTTGAGAGAGAGATAGAGAGAGAGAGAGAGAGAGGTTAGATTGTTGGATGGAAGAAAAGAAGGAAATGACCGGCGAAAATGGCCAACTAACCTTAAAAACCAAACTATCTAGTTAGTAGGCGAGACTTAGAAACATATTTTATTTATAGCATCTCGAGTCTTAAAGACTCGATTTTGGGCTTCAAAATCGAGTCTTTAAGGCTCGGTTTGTATGCTTGACCACGTCTGATGTGGCAGTGGTGCCATCTGGTATTGACATGGAAATCGAGTCTCTTAGACTCGATTTCTAACCCTTATATATAACACTCACACCAAAAGCATCAGAGGAGGAAAAACCCAGAGAAAAAAAAGAAAAAAAAAAGAAAAGAAAAGAAAACCAGAAACAAGAGGAAGAGAAGATCACCAGCGACCCAGGCGGCCAGGGGCTCGCGCCGGCCAGCGTCGAGCGCGGCCAGGGGCTCGCGCGGCCTGGGGCTCGCGCGAGCTTGGGTCGCGCGCGGCCTGAGGCTCGCGCGAGCTTGGGTCGCGCGCGGCCTGGGGCTCGCGCGAGTCAGGCCGCGCGCGGCCTGGGGCTCGCGCGAGTCAGGCCGCGCGCGGCCTGGGGCTCGCGCGAGTCAGGCCGCGCGCGACCTGGGCCCGCGCGAGTCAGGCCGTGCGCGACCTGGGGCTCGCGCGAGCCTGGGTCGCGCACGGCCTGAGTCTCGCGCGAGCCCCAGGTCGCGCGCGGCCTGACTCTGATCTGATCTGGTGAGGTTTGGCAGTGAGGTTCTCTGTTTCTCTCCCTCTGATCTGATCTGAGCTGTGTGTTTCTCTTTCTCTCCCTCTGATCTGATCTGCGTTTGGGTATTTTGGCATGTAGAGACTTAGAATTTTTTATAAAAATTTTGGGATTGAAATCGAGTCTCTAAGACTCGATTTCCAGTTGGAATACACGTGGAAATCGAGTCTAAGAAACTCGATTTCCATGTTAATGCCAGATGGCAACTCTGCCACATCAGACGTGATCAAGCATACAAACCGAGCCTTAAAGACTCGATTTTGAAGCCCAAAATCGAGTCTTTAAGACTCGAGATGCTATAAATGAAATATGTTTCTAAGTCTTGCCTACTAACTAGATAGTTTGGTTTTTAAGGTCATTTGGCCATTTTCGCCGGTCTTTATATATAAGAAGAGAGAGAAATTTTAGTTCAATGAACATGTTAGCTAGGGGTGATGGCATTGGTTTTGGGTGGTGTGAGACAGAGAGAAGAGGTAAGAGGGGGTGGTGGATCTGACTGAAGTAGATATGAGTAGTGGTCAGAAATCAGGGTCATGAGAGGAATTACCTGTGGACAATGCATTGAATCTCTCATGTGGGGGGACTACTTTTTTATATTTACGAACATGTGGGGACTACTTGACCTATAGCTTTGCTTTGCCTTGTGAATTTATTACTTCACATGTTCAGTTCATGCATGTATCATGTATATGCACTCCAAATTGGGTTCTTGAGCAGTGAATACCTAATTACTCAAAAAAAAGAGAAAACTGAATAACTTGTATCTGACCACATAATTATTATAAGTCGTTTTTTTCAAATGGGGGAATTATTTTGGGCTGATACTTCGCTGGATTGAGATCATGTGATACTGTCCATGGCTCATAAAAAAAAAGTTGGTTCTTTTTGTTGCACTTGCACCAAGAAAGCAAGACATGTCATATTGGAAACCAAAAGTGGATGTTTCACTATAACCAAGAGACCAAGGTGGCTCATATTCACCGCATCCGCCAAGGGAATCAGTGCATGGATTTTTTTGTTTAAGAAAGGAGCTTCTATTAGTAATAGTTTTATTTTGTATGGACATTCTCATTCTTGTATTTGTATTAGCTATTAATAGACACTTGGAATGTTATGTAACCTAGACTTTGTATTATTTAATATGTTTTATTCTAATTTCTATCATTTTAACTATATATAAAAAAGAAAAAAAAAAAAAAAAAAAACCATGGTGGCTATTGACGGTTGTATCTTGTCAAGATACTAAATTTGGTTATGGATCAGTTGGAACTCGAACAATTTAAAAATCATGTTAAAATCTTTCAATCTTAAATGACCTGTTTTCAACTTGTGGTCCAATTAGCTTTGCTTTCCCATTTGTGGCCCCGCCTGCCTCCCGCTATTTATTTATATTTACTAATTTATTTCTTATATATTTCTTCAAATATATATATATATATATATATATATTTATTTATAAATATTTTGTAATAAAATTTGTAATATAACTTTTAACATTTTTCAATAAAGTCAGTATCGACTCTGGGCCTATTATACTCAAAGCCTTTTTTGTTGTGAACAACGTAAAAATGGGAAATAAAAGAGAAAAAAAATGAAGAGAGAAAATAAAATGCATTATATAGGTCAAGCTGTGTTGTGCTTATACACGTCCCACCTATCTTTCTTTCATTATTATTATTATTATTTTTTGTTTCTTTATTTATTTATTTTTGGTCCTGAATCTGCTCAAGAGGGGAAAGTATTTGTGAGTCTTGTTCACTTGTGGGAACATAAATTGTGAGTAAGTAGTTACATATATTCGATATACCATATACCTCCTTCCAAGATGGGATTTGCTTCAAGAAAATAAAGCCAAAGCTTGGGTGTTAGCATGTCATATGGTTTTTTCTAGTCCAATTTGGCGTGGGTTGACACATGGATTAATATAGGAAAATCGGATTGTCTAAATTTTAAATCCATCATGACAAAAATTAAAATTAAATTGATTTACTTAGAAGTATTACCTTAAAACTCAAACTATATTGATTCTAAAAAAAATTAAACTATAGGCTAAAATACAAATTTCTCCTTTTTATATTTCACCAAAATTCATTTCAATCATCTAACTTTATTTTTGATCATTTCAATTCTCTAGGTTTTATGTTCATATTTAATTAAGGTCTCTCCATCAACTTTTGTTAAATGTTACGGTTAATTGTCAAAAAAAATTTCTTCAAAATTTTTAAATTAAAAAAAAATGATTGAAAGATAATTTTCAAATATTTCTTAGAAATTTTTTTAACAGAAGTTGACGGAGAGGAACCCTGCCTCTTGCCCCCCTACACCTTACAAATATTTATACTTGTGGAATGACCATCATGGCAAAGATGCATAATGATTCTTGCAAATAAATATTATAAAACTTTTATAGAGAATCATTTGAGACCACGTATTTAAATCTCACCTACTACTAACATGACAAATTTTAAGCAAAGTACATAACAAGTGAGAAAATTATTTAATATTAGAAAAGTATAAAAATTACTACCATTTTTACTACGAAGTATATAAACTAAGATAATAATAAATGTAATTAGTACCATATATTATGTCCAAAATACAAAAAATTTGTTTGAAAGTGATTTTTTTTTTCCTTTCTTCTCAAAAAAAAAAAAAAAAATCACTTGTTTCATGCTATATCCTTATATTTTCGTTGCAATAATAGTAATACTTGTTCTTATCACTGAATGGCATAATGATTTATTACTAGAGATCTAGTTTTATATTGGAAGAACGTAATACAATTAGGCATGACAAAGACAATTCCTAAATTTGGAAGGAAAGTTATGAGGGACCCAAATTTGGAGAAGGAAAAGTTAAGGCATTGGCATTGGCATTGCCCGCGAAATTGCCTTAGCGCCAAAAGTACGCACTCCAAGACTCCAAGTCATTATCCCTATTAAAGCGGTTTTGTTCTCAAAGCTATACCTCCAAAATTAGGTGTGTGTTAGTCGGAGGGAGTGCACATGTTTATGGAATAGTCAGATACTTAAAGAGATCTAAATATCATATGATATCGGCACCTAATAGGTTATAAAAGATTCATTCATAACCGGGTTTGTTTAATAAGTTTGTATCATATATGAGGTCAGGGAAAATTATTAGATAGTCCAGGAGTACTATAAATGTGTAATCCCTTCTCTCATATGAATAATAGATTTTATCATGAATTTAATTAGTGAGACTCACTATTCATGTGAAAGGAAAGAATAGGTATTTATGATACTCCGGGAGTACACAATAATTTTCCCGAGTTCAGTATGTTTAATAAGTTGTAAGAGATTCTTCCGAATTGGTTTAGAGGAATCTCCTTTTTGTATTTAATATAAAGTACAGACAAGACAGCAGAACATTCTCTGCACCCTACTAGGTTTGTCAGTCCAACACACCCTGAAACTCTCAGTGTCTCATATCTGGTTCATCTCGGCTCTCATGGGTACTTGGTCGTCTACCACCAAAAGGTAACGCATTCTTCTTCTTCTTCCAAATTTATTAAAAGTTGGTACTGTTTCCTTTTTTGCAAGGATTTGTAGTGTGATTCTGAATTTCTGATTTTTTATTTTTTTATTTTTTTTATTTTCTTCTGGGCTTGTTTGTGTGGTTTTGATTAAAGGTTAATACTGTCTGTTAAGATTTCTGTGATTGCATCAGTTTGTGGATCTAAATTGCAGTTTTACTTTTCGGTTTTTTGATGCCATCAGTCAGCTATTAGTTTTTGTTTTTTGGTTATGAATTTGTCTAATTATAGTGTTATTTTGAACTGAAATTCCTGACTTTTATGCAACATATAGGTTTTATATATATCAAATAGATTTTATGTTCGTCTAAGTTTAGATTAGGGCCTCATTTAGTAGTAGTATTGTGGTTTTGGATTTCAATGTGAAAATTGTGATCCAAAAAAGGTAACAAAAACATGTGTAGCAAAAATATGTGTTTTGAGAACTTAAATGCAAAATAATGTGTTTGGTATGATATTTTTATGACATTTTTTCAAAACTGAAAACACGCTCTCTAAAAACAAGCTGTTTTATATATAAAAAAAAAAAGAAAAAAAATTTATTATTAAGAAAATAAGGTTTGAAAAAAAATGTGATTTCAAAATAGGATGTCAAACAGACACAAATCTATTTGTCTCTTTACTAGCAGTGAAATCACTTGTTTTCATGTAAGCCTAAGATTTTGGTGCCAAATTATTTAGAAAAGAAAAAGGGGAAAACATTTACTTTTTTTTTTTTTTTTTTTTTTGAGATAAGGGAAAACATTTGCTAAAGATACCTTTTATGTTTGCTTTCCATGTCTTTATTGTTTAATGCTGTGCAAAACCACTTTTTTAGGGGTCCAATTATATATGTAGCATAAGACCTTATGGACTTAGTGCACATTGAGACAAAAACAGGTACAGTCGTAAAATAGTTTTAAGAATGTTTATTTTTAGAGAAAGTCGGTCATTCCATAAATAATGTTAATTTAAAGCACAAGAAAAGGATTTTGATGCTTGATTTTGTTACATTTTCTGCATAGATCCTATGCTTCTATCTTTATTTTGTGATCCTCGTGTCAAACTCTTTGGAATTTTTTTTTTTATTTTTTTTTTATTTTTTATTTTTATACAAGATAGAATTTCTACTCTAACTTAATCTAAGTGTATATATATGTGAAACTCTCTCCTGGAGACCTGAACACTGACCCTTATCCCCCCACACCCCATAAGCATTTATACTTGTGGAGTGACCACCACACCAAGGGTGCGCAATGGTTTGGAATTTTTAGAAAATTGATTGTATGTGCATGTCTTCAAGACTTCACTATCTTAACTGCCAAAGCTTTTTCTTAATTATTTTTAACCAAATAAGTCTAGCGGTATAACAAATTTCATAACGTTTTTCACAACTAATGAGGTAGGAAATTATAATTGGTGTATAATAACAATAATAGTGTCAATGGTTATAATTGGTGTATAATAATAATGATGTTAGTGGTGATCTGTATTAAAGTGATTTTAACACTAATCATAATCTCATGATGCCTCAAATATTAAAAAAATTGTGAAATATATTTTGTTGTAGCATCATTGTTGATTTTTTGCTTTGCCGTACTTGTCAGAGTTCTTTTGGATGGTGAATTTGATTCACTTGGTTTCAATAAGAAATTTTATGATAAAGTTAAGGGGACCCATCAAGCATTTTGTAACATTGACCTAAAAAAATAGTTTTCCCTCAGATCTGCATTTTTAGTGTAGTTACATTGCAATGATTGACATTTTCTCAACTTCAAATGCGCAAATTAAGCATACTCTTCTTTTCTTTAGTCATGAAAACCTTCTTGTGTACTTATATTGAAATTTTCCTTAATATCTGTGTAGTTGAGTTGTTGGACTTGAAATTCTATGATGAAGTGCTGATTTTACATTCCTTGAACTTTTGACTTGGTATAGCCAGCAACTGTGTGAACTCTTCTAATCTATGTTAATCACTAATATATAATTTCCCAGACTTGAGGACTTTTAATTCCCTTATTAACATTTTTAGACCAGATCATCTCTTTTGTTCTTCCACAAGTGATTGCTTATTTTTTATTGGTAAGCTAACTGATTGATCTTGAATCCAAGACCTTACACTCTATTTTTATTCTGTTTTGGAATTCTTCTATTGTAGTTGGTCTTATTGGATTTCCCAGAGTTTTCTCTTATTTTTTTTCTCTCCCTCCCTCTCTTGTTGCTTGTCCTGACTTGTGATCAGTTAACACAATGAAACAGTGACCATTACTCCAACAGAAAGAGATTCACTGGAAGAGGAACTCTAGTGGTATTATGAAGAATGTGAACCCTTTGTCCTCAAAGAAGAATACCAGGGAGGATTAGCTTGCTAGACTAAGATCAACTGGCTCTCAACATGAATCAATTAGATCAAAACTTAAAAATATAAGTCCTATATGTAAGTCCAGAAAGGAGGCTGCTGCTGCTTTTCTCCAATCATCAATAGAAGAAGAGATTGATCTTGATATGCAGTTTGGTGAGGAAAAATGTTCTGATGATAGCAAGTATACGTGGTTGTCGTCAGATAGCACAACCTCTTCATCGTTTTGGTCAAGGCTTGGACGCGGTAGATAATGAGTGGTGAAAAAAAAGTAGTAAGTTCATATAAAAGTAACAGGCATTCAATCAAAGTTTACCACTTAAAATAGTTTTGAAAAACGATTGGTAAATGTTGTAATTCTAAAATAACTTAGTGAAATAGAATGAGGTGGTTGTAAAAATTGGAAACAAAAAATGGTTTTACAGCTATTTTGGTTGGACAAAGATTTTCTCCAAACCGATTTGGAGTATTATGTGGTGACTCATTATATAATCATAATGTATTATTTAAATAAGAGAAGTGCTATGTTTATAATATTTTTACAGCACTTTCATAACAAATTATAGGTGGTAAGTTATTATTAATTCTAATTTGAATTCACAATTTAAATGACTCTTTTGCCCACCAATAACAACTAATAACAACCTGAAGATTTGTTTTGAAAATGTTGTGAAAAATATTGTTAACATAATATTTCTCTTTAAACAAATCACATGACTTGTTAAATAAGTAATGTAGCTAAAAATACATGTAGAATGCAATACAAGTTTTTTTCCCCCCAAACTACAATTTTGGTGTTTTCAACAGATAATGTTTAAGGTTCAAATTCCTCTCTCTTATCTACCAAATTAGTAAAAAACTACAATATTACACCTATCAATATATATGAGTGATTTGAATTTTGTTGTTATACATTTGATTGTGTTAATTTTGTATCTTATCATTTAAAATCAGGTTAATTTGATCATTTATCAAGTCAACGTTCATAAATAAAATTGATTTGATTTTGAAAGTTAAAAAGACTAAATTAAAACAATTAATAGTTGAATGACCTTGATTTCAATCAAATGTAGAAGGAAGAAATTGAAATGTAATAAATATACAAGGACCAAATCCAAAAATGTTGTTTGGTGCATTCTTTTTCTTCTTTTTAATTGAAAAGTAAGGGGATTCTAGCTCCAAAACTAAGGGCTTTAATGGTTTAAATATATATATATATATATATTTATATATTATTGACATTTTACCTCCAATATTTTCACACTATGTCCATACTTTTTCATATCATATCATGTATAAAATTTGTACATCTAGTATTGTAATACCCGGGAAAAAAAAAGGATTTAAAAGGAGGGGTATTTAAGTAAATTTGTTTACGGGGTCAATTGTTATAATTAACATTGCTAAGGAGTTTTTTTAGAAAATAAGATTGAAACCCTAGTGTAAGGACTCAATTTGTAACGTCCCCAAACTGGTGTTGGGTTCGTACGTTAAATGCCCAAACAATAAAATTTGTAGAGAGTGGGTTGAAATGCTAGACCTTGGTCACCGGATAGTGGTTAGTCATGGTCTTCATAGTAATTTGCACGAGGGTGAATCTGGCGTATCTAACAAGACTTTGGTCCAACACGACCTGAGTGGCTCCGGTTCTTAGACCTCGTCCGAGGAGTTTCATGTTCTTATTATTCTCCTTTTTTTGGGGCTCAATGGTCTGGAAGACGATATGTCCCCCCCCCCCCCCCCTTCTTTTTGGCTGCTTCCCCCTTCTTTTATACTAGCCTTTCCCTTCTCTTATGCGTCCAAGTGTAGGTTTCACTTTTTAGGGCTGGTACTTGTCTTTTCAGCCCATACCCAAAGTGGTTGGGGGTGGTTGTAAAAGTTGAAGAGCATGGTGAAAAGCATGGACCTGTCAGGTACAGAGTACTTAATTGCAGTATTGGTAGCCTTTTACTTGGACCGCTCCTACACTGTGCTCGCCCTTTCTTTTAGGAGCGCTCTGGGATGTTGAGAACAAAATTGTCCTCGGCTATATCCCTTGGCCATTTGGACTTTCATTGTATGTTCTCGGCAATGCCTCTCCTCAGTTTGGGCCTTGAGCCCTAATGTAAAGTGGGACGGGGTCATAAATTCTCTGGCCTCACACCTAGTTATATATAGTCTAATTTTTTTAAGTCAACGTATAATGGCAGAAATAATTTGAGAGAGGAGACTACTCAAATAATTGAAGTAGAGAAGGATTGACTGCATTCTTGAGGTAAGAGCTTAAGAATTTCTTTTTTATCAAATCTAAGTTTTATTTAGAATTAGAGTTTTTATTTTTTATTTTTTTTATGTGAGTATTTTGGCCAAGAAGTGAAACTATTTAAATATCTAATTAATTTTTCGTTCTGAACCGAAGAAGGGATTAAATTATATTCTTGATGTCTATACTGTTTCAATAATAGATTTTCTTTTCCTACGGCCACTTTTGCGCTAAATATAGATGGATCTGCAGAAAATTAGGCATGGTCATGGTGGTCTAGTTCTGCATAGCTTTAGGCTTAAAAAGTTGTACTTTTGGTGAATAGGGAAGTCGATGCAGCAGCATGTGAGTGTGTCAGTAGAGATGAAGGCTAAAACAAGAAACAAAGCAGCGTTCAACTTTTTATTATTATTATAATATTTTGTTTATTGGTTTTGTTAGGGGTGAATGGGAAGTCAATGAAGGTTGACCGGTCATAAATTATAGTGAAAGAAAGAAAAAGAAACGAAACACAGGAACACACTACTTGAGGATGGCCCACATGCCTACATAGTAATAGGAGTTATGGTCTTATCTCTAGGACATTAGTTGTGGCAGAAAAAAAATTTAATGTGTATAAAGAAAAATATTTTGATTAGGTGGAATTTGGTGTCAGATAAGTGGATATATTTTGGATATTTTTAGTAACCTCTCTTTTGGCTAGGCACCATTATAAATCTTTCTTAAATTATTTGATTGTTGAGTAAAAATATTTGAAATTTGTTTTAGGTGATATTCAAAGATTTTAGAAGAATTGTTATGAAAAAGTTATTTTGGAATAGCTTCTGAAAGTAAATAATCTTATCCTAATTGGTTTTATTGTGCGTATTTTAACTACTGAAAATTGTTTATAGATGTTACAATTTTATTTCTATTGTATTACTGATTTCAAGTAAAGAATTATCACAAATATATTTGATTACTGAATAAATGATGTATCTTATTTAATTGTTTTTAGCTATACTGATTCAAAGTAAAGAATAAGGAATTTTCACAAATACATATGAGCATTGAATATAAGAATTATTTTATTTAATTGTTTTTTTTAGCTATATTGATTTAAAGTAAAGAATATGGAAATATCACAAATATATTTGAATATTGAATATATGATTATATATATATGTACTTGAATAAGATATATTTTTGTTAGAAACTATGATTTCATATATATAATTATGGACAATCTGATTATGAATTGATTCTGATACCCAGCCAATGAGAGTTATTCATTGGTAATCTGATACCAAAACCAATGTGGGTTATTCATTGGTACACTGATACCCAGCCAATGGGGGTTATTCATGTGTACTTTGATACCCAGCCAATGAGGGATTATTCATTGGTACTCTGATGCCCAGTCACGGGGATATAGCATGACCATAGTCATAAGATTGTAAAGAATATGAATTACGTTTGAATATCTGACTATTTTGAGTCCTTAAAACTACATATGTGATTTTGGAAATGTTTGAGTATTTGGTCTATTTTGAGTCACTAAAAGTACTTATGTGTTTTTGGAATCTATTGTAAGTTATAGCTTTTGATATATGGAAAACTGACTATTTTCTAAACCATTTATGATATATTTGTAAGATTAAAATATGTGACCTATGTGCAACTTATTATTTAAGACTATGAAACTTCTTCAGTTATTTTGAAAACATGTAGTATATTATAACTTTTGAAAACACATATTACATCTTATACTTTATAGATCTATTGCTTGATAGAACCTTTTTAGGACTTTGGTTACTTATTAAGTTGTCAACTCACCCCCTTTTTCCCCTTCAGTTTCAGATTGTGAAGAATACCAAGTTTTGAGAGTTTTGACGTTGTGTTATGAGCATGAAAAGAAGCTTAGTGATTTTGGGATTGGATGGTCTTCTAATAGTTGTATATTGGCCAATTGGCATTATGTACGTGAGGTTTGGATTTTGTTTTTATTAAATCATTGGAGATCTATTTATAAAGAAATTGTTGAGGTACTTTGGATTTATTTTATTTTAATTTTTGAGGATAAATTTTAGTTGCTAAGAAAGCCTTACACACTTGTAGGGTGCTTACTTTATAAGCGTGCAGCGGTTGTCACGTGCCTATCTTTATAGTTGGATTCAGGGCGTGACAAGTATAAAAGTGAATGAGGCCTTGTGCTAAAGTATATATCCTTGAGTCCTTGACAACTCTTTTTTTTTTTTTTTTTAATCTTTTGTTCCAAGGCTTAGAATACCTAACAAAGATAGACCTGTGTTTTGCTGCATGTACACGAACCTCTCTAACGTGGATGAAGATGATACTTATTATCCTAGTTTTCTGGCACACCTTCAAATCATCATGCAACAAAATTAGTTGGACAGCTTCAAATTTATCTATTTTTAGATGTATGCGGTATGCACCTAATTTGATGTTCAATTATGTTGCAATTAAATTAATGCACACCCAAGTGCAGATTATTTGCAAGTAGTAATATTTCGGTGAGTCCTAGGTTGATCCACATAGAATGATTGACATTAATGAAAAAACCTCTATTATTAAGTAGAAAATAAAAATAATTGTTTGTTTGTTTTTCCACCCAAAGGTGGAGTAAGATAATATTAAAACTGATAAGGGATATTAGGACTAAGAATTTTCTAACTCTTTTTATTGATCAGGTTGACAATGCCCTTCAAGCTTCTTAAGACCCTTCAGGACAAACATGAGCTTCAGGCCTGACGACCAGGCGACATCATCCGTGTCTTCCACCCACATCTATCATCGGGCTTGAAAGCACCTGTCGGGTAATGAGCATACCGACGGGTGAGTACACTTAGCCTCGTTCCATTTGCGTGATCTCCACTCATATCTCCCCATATGGAAAGAACTTACACACTACGTCTAAAAATCCTTCTACATATTCGTATCCTCCTAGTATGGGAAGTAAAGCTCTAAGATCTCGGAGCCTTAACTCCATATCTTCCCTACAAGGAAAGATCTTATGTTCAAGGGATCTTGGTTAGCTCTATTAGGAATAATATACAAAGTAATAAAGGAAAAACAAGGATAACACAAAAGACAAGCAAAAATAGATAATTTGGAGGCACAAAATTGTTATCCTTGGACAATATTTGCCTTTACACTCTTGTTGCTAAACGATTATTGCAAACTTGTTCTCAAGATACAACCAAGTTGTTGAATCCTATAGAAAGCAATTCTGGAGAATAATCAAAGGATTTCTTGTGTTTCTCTCTAACTTACTATTTTGTGAAGTGATCATAAGCTTTTATTTATACCCATAAGGTTATATTTCATTAAAAGACATGTATGGAGAGTCAAACTGGGCGAAAAGGGCACGTAGGCAATGAAAACTTAGTTTTATGCATTTCGATTGGTTGAGAGTTCCTTTTGATTGACTGAATGCTCTTTTTGATTGATCGAATTATCCAATGACTCCAAGATTATTTTCTTCATCATTTCAATCGATCAAGCAAAAGTTTTGACCGATCGAAAATCCTTTAGTTCAAATTTCACTTAGAAAATTTCAGAACTTGAATTTTCATTTTATGAAACAATACTCTCCAAACTCAAATATCATTATTACAACCTATCCATGTATATACTTATATATACAACAAGCTCTACACCACTATATAAGCACCAATTCTCCTCTTCTCCAAGGTATGTGAAATTTCCTAGCTCTGATACTTTTGAGTTATTGGAGATTCTTCCATCATTGATTTAACCTTTGGAGGGCCTTTGGCTAGCAGTCCACTGGTGCTCTCTGTAAGTTTTTCCTTCTTTTTGTTCTTCAAGTACCTTAATTAGTGCATGTGTAAACAATTAACTCATTGACGATTTTGTGTATCATCAAATGTTATAGTTGAAAATTGCAGAATAAATTTGAGAGAAATTAATTGAAAAAAAACACTTGAGATTCAGAGATCCACCTAATATTTCATTATATGAATTCAAATTATTTTTAATCCAATTAGGGTAGAGAGCTAGCTCATTAATTGAAAGATAAAACAGTAAAGTATTCAAACAATGTGTAAACTGTAAAGTATATTGAATATGAGTGATTGAATAAATATTTCAATTGACATGTTACAAGTGAGATTAAGCATTTAATATATTCTCAAATCATAGCAAATATAGGAGTTCAAGTATTAAATATATATAAAATCATTTTAGATCTTAAAAACTTGTTAGCATGCAATAGTTCCAAATAGTAAAATCAATCTCAAAATCCAATCATTAATTAATCTATAGTTCCAAATAGTAAAATTAATCTCAAAATTCAATCATTAATTAATCTATAGAAAGAACATAGATAATCCCAAGAACTTAGGCTAAAAATATTAGGCTTCACCTCTAACCTTAGCTAGAGATTTAGCAACACCTAGTTATGCAAAATAAATCCATAAAAACAATGTTAAACATCTAAAAGAATTAAACAATTATATGAAAAACAATTTACAATCTTCTTTATAACCTCACCCTCCTCCTTTTTTTTTTTTTTTTTTGGAGAAGGAACACAAACAGACAACACACACACATACAGGGAATGGGGACAAAGGCATAATATCACACAACTTACCCACTACAAAAGCCGGTAACTCTTGTAGTGTGTATGAAAAACAATTTACGATCTTCTTTTCACCCACCTCCAAAAGAAAAAGATAAAATATCTCAAATTTAGGATGTGAATTCATTAATTTTCGGTGATTTTTTTTTCATTGTCAACTTCTTCGCCACGTTTTACCCCAAAAACTTTTTTTTTTTTCTTTCTAAATTTATAGCAATCAAAAAGTTGTAGATCTTTGAGTCTTATTTATGTGGCCACAAGAATCAAGTAAATCAAACATTTGTGCAAAAGTTATGGCAGAAATACTGAGATAGCACAAGATATTTCCATATTAGGGTTTTTCTAATTTTGGCTTGAATGATTTTTTTTTTCTTGCATTTTTTATTTTCACCTTTTTTTAAACTTATTTAATACTTTAAAAATCATGCCCAATTTATCTTGACCATTGGA
Source organism: Quercus robur (assembly GCF_932294415.1). Taxonomy (NCBI): domain Eukaryota; kingdom Viridiplantae; phylum Streptophyta; class Magnoliopsida; order Fagales; family Fagaceae; genus Quercus; species Quercus robur. The sequence goes on along the minus strand of NC_065543.1, from coordinate 12,288,769 downwards.
TTCTCTTGGCTGCATGATTAGTTGATTAGTTTTAATCTTCTATAAAAGAAAAATACACATAATGAGTATATTTTAGATAAAACTTTCAAACACCACCGCATACCCTTGGTGCGATGGTCACTTCACAAGTATAAGTACTTGTGGGGTGTGGGGGGTAAGGGCCGGGGTTCAAGTCTTCAGGAATGAGCTTCACACACATATACACTTAGATTAGGTTAGAGTAGAATTCTATCTTGTAAAAAAAAAAAAAAGATAAAACTTTCAAACTCACATATTTATGTATAATTAGACATAAAATATATGTATATTGCCTACCAAAACTAAGATAATAGTAATTTAAAGCAAATTTCAAAATATCAAATTAAATGAGAAGTGAGCCTTATTAACCTAGTGGATTAAGATCAAGCAATTATCCATCTCCTTTTTCTTTGATTTTTGTTGGAAGGGGTGGAGTGGGTGGGGGGATCCTGAATTTTGATATTTAATTTAAGACATGTTGGAGGGTATAAATGATTAAAGAAATTATTGGTATTTAGGTAGAATTTGACATGTTGTTATTTGTTTTTATTTATTTATTTTATTTTCATGGAACATGTTATTATTTGGGTCTTGTGAAAGTCTTGACAACAAAATGTTATTTGCTTAGTTTAGCACTGTTTGAGCATAAACTAATTTTTACTTGGTCTTTTATTAATATTTATAGGTTACTCGAAGTGAACACTAAAATAATTTTACTAGCTTGAGGTGAAAATCTAACTTCGATGATTAAGGTTTGGAGTTCGAAAACCACCAGCGGGTGTGGTACAACTGGTAGGTGACTGCTGAGGCTTTCACCACATCCCAAGTTCGAGTTCTCATGAGGACTGTAATTGCAATTTCTGGAAGTCCCAGAAACCAATAGAGCCTGGGGTGTGTGTGGGTTCGGAGTTTCCGAGCTCCAGTTCGAGCTGGTGGTACCCATGGGCTTACCCAACTGTACCATGGGGCGTGGGACAATGACTGCCACACGCGAGTCCCCTTTTTTTTGTTTCTCAAAAAAAAAAAAAAAAAAGGTTTGGAGTTCGAAAATGTCTCACGTAATTAAGAGAAATTCTTGTGAAATGAATGAGTTAACAATGAAAATGAGAAACCTTAAGTGACTAAATTGAATTAAAGATCATAAGTTATCATGTCTAATTTATTAAGCCTAAGTTATTGCCAATGTCATTGATTCGAAGAAAATTAAACGGATTTGAAGTGATTGATTCCTAAACAGACTAAGCCGAAGTGCTTTGGTTCGAAGTAAATCTAATCGAACTAAACAAATTCAAAGTGTATCATCTGAAACTAAATAAAAAATTGAAGCCATCTCGAAGTAAAGTAGATTGCAGTAATTAAAATAGATTCAATCCTAAGTCTTCATTCTAACATCACTTGGATTCAAAACAAGTAGGAAAACAAACTTACAAGCTTAAAGTCTTCTATAAGGCCTAATAACTACTAGATCTACTAAGAATTTAAGTACAAATGATCTTGGAAGTGCTTTGATGCATTCTTAGCTATGCGTGCTCTGCTCTAGTTCTTGTGGAATAAATCCTCAATTTATACTTGAGTTCTTGACAGCTATGCCTACTTCTATGTTCCACATGTCTCTTCTTGATTGATCTTTCTTATCAAGTGTCTTGCTACCAATAGGGCTCGGTAAGAAACTGTCACCTTGTTGCTTATAGTTACTTGGCACATATCTTCACTTTTAATTGCTTTCTGTAACTGCTTGAGGTAATTGTACGTATAACTTCCTCGAGATAATTCCCTACAATCTCATAATTAAAACTGACTTGGAATTCATTAGATTAATGCCACTTTTCACTCTCTTGGGCCTAATCTTTAACTCAATTAAATCCCACCTGGTCATCCACATAATCTTAGCTTGTTACATGGCTTCTCCATATTCTACAACATAGGCCATTAATAGAGAATAATTATTTGGCCTAACAAGCACCATTTTTAATTCTAGAAACCAAACTAAAAAAAAAAAAAATTGATATTGTAGAATTATGCCATGGATAGTGTGAGCTTTCAAAAGCTTATGTGACAATATTAGAATAAGTAATCAAAAGTCAAAAGCATGCATTCTTATATTATTACCAGTTGTACAAGTACAATGCTAGTGAGCATGAATTAATTAAAAATCATATATTATATTATCAAAGTTGGGTTTCAAATGTTGTAGTTTTCTTGGCTATCATTTGTTAAAAAAAAAAAATTTGATAAATTTCATAATTTACTTATAATTGGGGTAATTTCAAATTAAACCCTAAATTTTAAAAAATTTAAATGAAAATTATGAACTTTTTAGATTGTGTCAATTTATGCCCTAAATGAATAACTAGTTTTATGTAAATCAAAGAAATATTAAACTAATGCAATTGAATTATATTAATAATTAGTGCACCAAATGATAATTAATAGAGTTTCATCTAAAATAAATTAACTATTTTAACAATCAATAAGTCATAGGAGCATAGCACATTATTTCACAAGGTATAACACATGTTAAACCACATGATGTAAGTATGGTAGGTGAGATGTAACTTTTATTATATCAAAATAAAAAATTATGGTAGAGTTTTTAATATTTTTGAAACTTAGAAAATAGAGTTTTATTTAAAATAAATTATTATTTTTTCGATAGTTACAATGGAGAGATAAGGGATTTAAACGTACCCTATACATCTTCATTAAAAATATTAGGATGTGTTAATTGAGTTACAATACTCTTAACTACCTAAAGTATATTATCTTAACAAAAAAAAAAAAATAAATAAAAAGCCACTTGTTTTAGTAAGACCGATGTTAGGAATACTACAAATTTTACTGTGTAAGCCTCATAAACAGATGTACCACTATCAACCCTTAAACACAAGACAAAAATAGTAAAGAAATTTATCTATTATGTTGTTAATAAGGAAGCCAATCACTTAATAAAAAAAATGTGCCAATAATTACAATCATTATCACTTCTGATTTAAAACCTTTTCTGGTAAAATTGGTAATAATTTTAGTACTTTCCTTTGTAATAACATAGTTTCATTTTAAATAAACTAATTTAATAATTAATTAGTTATTTGGCAAAATTTTCTTAGGAAAAATTTAACATACTCCTTAAGGGTATTGGTTTAAAAAATATTTTAAAAATTTTTTATGGTAAAAGAAAAAAAAAATTGATGAATTTTATATTTTTCATGAAAATTGTATCAAAATTTTTCCAAAATAATTTATTAGTAGTTACTTTAAAGGAACTTAAAATCTTTTTTTATTTTTATTATGCAACATATATGTTAAGCTATTTGATACACTTACGACTTTTAAGATCAAACTTTTATTATACCGTATATAATATATACATTATTAAGAAAATTGCAAATTCCAAAGGGATCGCAATAAGCATAGCAGCGCATTTGACTGAACAATCCCTATCTACCATTCTAGGTCCATGCCTTTCGACTGACTCTTAGTGGAATGCATACATTCAAAATTGCTTAAATCTCTACAACTCAAGATAATTGAATTTCTAACGAAGAGTCATAAAATCACAAGACAAATTCTCCACGAAAACAAAGTCAATAAGGATGTACAAAAGTTGAATTCATTATGCTAAAACACAAAAGAGATTAGGAAGAAGAAGAAGATGAGAATGGGTGGTGATGATTTACTGCTTCACTAAACTGACATTAACATTATCAAATCATCACTGCATTTACATGGTTCTCTAATAGAGATTCTTATGCTGCTCAGCTCCTAGTTCATAGCTTTCCTTTGAGTCAGTCACTGATGACATTCTTTCTGTGAGTGTTGGAAAGCAAGAGTCCAGAGGCAACCACCAAGCTCCACTATTGCTCCATGGAGACTCCAAGGCTACCAGAAAGAGATAGAGAACCACAAGAATTGAGATTGCAAAAGATAGATAGACCTGTTCATTGAAACTAGGTAGAACCATTTTGAGAGAGAGAGAGAGAGGTTAGATTGTTGGATGGAAGAAAAGAAGGAAATGGAGGTCTTTATATATAAGAAGAGAGAGGCATTTTAGTTCAATGAACATGTTAGCTAGGGGTGATGGCATTGGTTTTGGGTGGTGTGAGACAGAGAGAAGAGGTAAGAGGGGGTGGTGGATCTGACTGAAGTAGATATGAGTAGTGGTCAGAGATCAGGGTCATGAGAGGAATTACCTGTGGACAATGCATTGAATCTCTCACGTGGGGGGACTACTTTTTTATATTTATCAACATGTGGGGACTACTTGACCTATAGCTTTGCTTTGCTTTGCTTTGTGAATTTAGTACTTCACATGTTCAGTTCATGCATGTATCATGTATATGCACTCCAAATTGGGTTCTTGAGCAGTGAATACCTACTAATCACTCAAAAAAAAAAGAGAAAAGTGAATAACATGTATCTGACCACAAAATTATTATAAGACGTTTTTTTCAAATGGGGGAATTTTCTTAGGCTGATACTTCGCTGGATTGAGATCATGTGATACTGTCCATGGCTCATAAAAAAAAGTTGGTTCTTTTTGTTGCACTTGCACCAAGAGACCAAGGCGGCTCATATTCACCGCATCCGCCAAGGGAATCAATGCATGGATTTTTAGGCTAAGAAGAAGCTTTTATTAGAAGGGTTTGGTTAATGTGTGGCCTAAGAGTACATATTAATAAATTAATTTTTGAAAAAATTTTATTGGAAAATGAAAAAGTTGTCAAAACTTTTTCAATTCTCAATAAACTTTTTTCAAAATTGGTTTACTATTGTGTGCCCTTGGGACGCACGTTAGTAAAATCCTTATTAGAAATAGTTTTAAGGTCATGTTAACGAGTGCCCTAAGGGTACTCATTAATAATCCATTTTAGAAAATTTTTGATATTACTTTTATGGGAAATGGAAAAAACTGTCAAAATATTAATTATTTTTTTTTTCATTTCCCATAAAAACTTTCTTTAAATGGATTATTAACCAGTGCCCTAAGGGCACTCGTTAGTATTTCCCATAGTTTTATTTTGTATTGGACATTCTCATTCTTGTATTTGTATCAGCTATTAGTTGACACTTGGAGTGTTATGTACCATAGATTTTGTATTATTTAATCTGTTTAATCTAATTTCTATCATTTTATTAACTATAAAAAAGAAAAGAAAAGAGACCATGGTGGCTATTGATGGTTGTATCTAAATTTGATTATGGGTCAATTGGAACTCGAACAATTTAAAAATCATGTTAAAATATTTCAATCTTAAATGACCTGTTTTCAACTTGTGGCCCAATTAGCACTGCTTGCCCATTTGTGGCCCCGCCTGCCTCCCACTATTTATTTATATTTACTAATTTATTACCTATATATTTTGTAATATTTTGTAATAAAATTTATAATATAACTTTTAACATTTTTCAATAAAGTCAGTATCGACTCTGGACCTATTATACTCAGGGCCTTTTTTGTTGTGAACAACGTAAAAATGGGAAATAAAAGAGGAAAAAATGAAGAGAGAAAATAAAATACATTATATAGGTCAAGCTGGGTTGAGCTTATACACGTCCCACCTATCTTTCTTCCATTATTATTATTTTCTTTTTGTTAAATTATTTTCTTTTGTTTGTCCTGAATCTACTCAAGAGGAGAAAAAATAAATCATATTTTGAATATGAGTAACTTCTCACTCATAATTTGTGAGTCTTGTTCACTTATGGGAACGTACATTGTGAGTGAGTAATTACATATATTTGATGTACCATATACCTCCTTCCTTTCAAGATGGGATTTGCTACAAGAAAATAAAGCCAAAGCTTGGGTGTTAAGCATATCATATGGTTTTTCTCGAGTCCAATTTGGCTTGGGTTGACCCATGGATTAATATAGGAAAATTGGTTTGTCTAACTTTTAAATCCATCATGACAAAAATTAAAATTAAATTGATTTACTTAGAAGCATTACCTTAAATTTCAAATTATATATATTGATTCTAAAAAAAAATTAAACTATAGGCTAAAATACAAAATTCACCCTTTATGTTTCACCAAAATTAATTTCAGCAATCTAACTTTATTTTTGTTCATTTCAATTAATGATTGAAAAATAATTTCCAAATATTTCTTTAAAATATTTTTAATAGAAGTTGATGGAGAGGAACCCTAGCTCTTGCCTCCCCTACACTCTACAAATATTTATATTTGTGAAATAACCATCACGTCAAGGATGCACGGTGGTTCACACAAATAAATATTCAAAAACTTTTATAGAGAATCATTTGAGACCACGTATCTAAATCTCACCTACTATCAACATGATAAATTTTAAGCAAAGTACATATATATCAAGTGAGAAAATTATTCAATATTAGAAAAATATTAAAATTACTACCATTAATTTTTACTGCGAAGTATATAAACTAAGATAATAATAAATGTAATCAGTACCATATGTCCATAACACAAAAATTTTGTTTGAATCCCTTTTTTTTTTTTTTTCCTTTCTTCTCAAAAAAAAAAAAAAAAAAATCACTTTTTTCGTGTTATATCCTTGTATTTTCGTTGCAATAATAGTAATACTTGTTCTTATCAATAAATGGCGTGATGATTATTAATAGAGATCTAGTTTTATATAGGAAGAACTTAATACAATTAGACATGACAAAGAGAATTCCTAAATTTGGAAGGAAAGTTATGAGGGACCCAAATTTGGAGAAGCAAAAGTTAAGGCATTGGCATGGGCATTGCCCGCGATATTGCCTTAGCGCCAAAAACACGCACTCCAAGACTCCAAGTCTTTATCCCTATCATATTCCTATGAGTATTAGGTAAAGCGGTTTTGTTCACAAAACTAGACCTCGAAAATTAGGTGTGTGTAGGTCGGTGGAATTGCACATGCTTATGTCTGAATATCATATGATATCGACATCTGATATGTTGTAAAATATTCATTCCTAACTGGGTTTATTTAACAAGTTTGTATCACATAATTTTTCCGAACTGGTTCAGAGGAATCTACTTTTTGTATTTAATATGAAGTACAGAAAAGACAGCAGAACATTCTCTGTACCCTACTAGGTCTGTCAGTCCAACACACCCTGAAACTCTCTCTCTCATATCTGGTTCATCTCAGCTCTCATGGGTACTTGGTCGCCTACGACCAAAAGGTAACGCTTTTCTTCTTCTTCTTCCAAATTTATTAAAAGTTGGTACTGTTTTTACTTTTTTGCAAGGATTTTTAGTGTGATTCTGAATTTCTGATTTTTTTTTTCTTCTGGGGTTATTTGTGTGGTTTTGATTAAAGGTTAATACTGTCTGTTAAGATTTCTGTGATTGCATCATTTTGTGGGTCTAAATTGCAGTTTTATTTTTTGATGCCATTGGCCAGCTATTAGTTTTTGTTTTTTGGTTATGAATTTGTCTAATTATAGTGTTATTTTGAACTGAAATTCCTGACTTTTATGTAGCATATAGATTTTATGTTCGTCTAATTTAGATTAGGGCCTCGTTTGATAGTAGTATTTTGGTTTTGGATTTTAATGTGAAAATTGTGATCTAAAATAAAAGAGATTGCAAAAACATGTGTTTTGAGAACTCAAAATAATGCGTTTGGTATGATATTTTTATGACATTTTTTTAAAACTGAAAACATGCTTTCTAAAAACGAGCTGTTTTATATAAAAAAATTTATTGTTAAGAAAATAAGGTTTGAAAAGGTTGTACTTAGAAAAAAAATTGCAATTTCAAAATAGGATGCCAAACAGACACAAATTTATTTGTCTATTGCAGAGAAATCACTTGTTTTTCATGTAAGCCTAAGATTTTGGTGCCAAATTATTTAGAAAAAAAATGGGAAAACAATGACTACAGATACTTTTAATGTTTGGTTTCCATGTCTTTATTGTTTAATAATGTGGAAGACCATTTTTTTAGGGGTCCAATTATATATAGATATAAGACCCTATGGACTTAGACAATGCACATTGACACAGAAGCAGCTATAGTCGTAAAATAGTTTTAAGAATGTTTTGGCTTGGGTCGACCCATGGATTAATATAGGAAAATTGAGTTGTTTAACTTTTAAATCCATCATGACAAATAGAAAAATTCAAATTGATTTACTTAGAAGCATTACCTTAAATCTTCAACTATATATATATTGATTCTAAAAATAAATAAATTAATTAAACTATAGGCTAAAATGCAAAATTCAACCTCTATGTTTTACCAATTAAAATTCATTTTAGTCGTCTAACTTTACTTTTGTTTATTTTAGTAATCTAAGTTTTAGGTTTATTTAATTAAGATCTTTCCATCAACTTCTGTTAAATGCTGCGGTTAATTTATGTATATATATAGGATTTGAGATAGAATTCTATTTTAGAATAATTTAAGTGTATGTGTATGAAACTTATTTCTGGAGACTTAAACTAGGACCTTTGTCCCCACACACTCTACAAATACTTATACTTATAGAGTGACTAATATGTCAAGAATGCACGGTGGTTCTCACAAATAAATATTAGAAAAATTTTATAGAAAATCATTGAAACCACATGTCTAAATTTCGCCTACTACCAACATGATAAATTTTAAGTAAAGTACCTAACGAGTGAGAAAATTATTCAATATTAGAAAAATATTAAAATTACTACCAATTTTACTACGAACTATATATAAATTAAGATAATAATAAATGTAATTAATATCATATGTCGATAACACAAAAAAAAAAAAAAAAAAAAATTGAATCACTTTTTTCGCGTTATATCCTTATATTTTCAGAAAAATTCTTAGGTATTCCTAGAGTACGGAGAAAATTTATTCCCCCATCTCACATTTATGGTAGACTGCACCATGAATTTAATGAGTGAACCTCACGATAAATATGAAAGGAGGGAGCAGAGCACTATTCTCTGTGCTCCTAGAGTGCCTAAGAATTACTCAAGACGGACCGGAACTTAGAGGCTTTGTTATTGGTTGTGTGCAGTGACTTTGGCCTCCGATTTTGTTACTATTTAGTCTCTTAGCTACTAGTTGTTTAAAATTTTTTAAAGGGCCAGATTGTTTGTTTTGGATAAAATTGGTTGACTAGGTTTATTTATTTATTTATTTTTAATTTTACTATTGGTAATTTTTGTTGTTGTACTAATTTTTTTTGGGCTTATATATATATATATATATATATATATATATATATATATATATATATATATATTTTTTAGACTTATAAATATTTTTTAATGGTCTTTAAAATGAGGAAAATGTTTGAACTATAAACTTTTTTACAAATTGCTGATAATGTAATTTGTGAGGAAATTTAGACCCCAGTTGATAGAATTAATAAGTTTTAAACCCAAGTTGTTAATTAAATTTATTATGAATAAACCTTGTTAAATCAAATAAATATCAATATCATGTCAAAAATAAATGCAGCGGAAAAGTAAATAAGACAAGATATGATGACCCAAGAAAACCAATGAAACAAACTAGTTTCACAGTAAAAAACCTGGGGGGAAACCTTCCCGAAAACCAATCCACTATAATAAAGAGAAGTTTCAGATCTAGTATAAAACATTTGTCTCTAGACTCTACAATCCTCGTAGATAAACTTCAGCAGAAACCTTCTACCGCTTCAGAACCTCTGAATTCTTCAATATATAAATGCCACCATTTTTGCACGGTTCCCAATACATGACTAACCAAAGATGCACGGTTCTCAATACGTGACTAACACACCAACTAGTACATGAAGAAGATTGTTGGCTGCAAAGTTCTTCATTTCAACAATAATGAAGATCAAAAAGCACTTGGTTACAAAACCCTAAGGCGCAAAGACGTAGAAGTTTCTTTTAGAGAGAATAAGGCATCGATCACATTTTTCATGTGTTCTCCTTGTATTCTCTTATGTGACAGCCTTTAAAATAAGCCTTATATATGTCTAGGGTTGTGGGAAAAGAAACCTTACACATACATGTCAACATGGGCCGAAAAGCAAATTCGAAAATTCTGATTTCGTAATTCTCGATAGATACCTCAATAGATAGTATCTGTCAAGAGCTCGATAAATAGTATTTGTCGAGCAGCTGTCGAGCTCGATAGATAACTATCTGTCAGGAATTTGTCCAGCTTTAATGAACAGCCCTTCTTCACTTGTTTCTTGGACAAATTTGCATGACTTTAATATTAGACTTGAACTCTTGTTCTTTGAAATATTAAACATATCCTAGATCTACCCAACTATAAGTAAAGTCCGTTTTGTCAAATGATTAGCCAATTACATAAAATATTGACATATATTCCTAACATTGAATCACATATATCCTAACATAAGTAATGAGGCTAAATGTGAACCAATAAGAATTCGCTACCTTAAGAGTTTGTAAAAATGTTTTAGAAAAATTTGTGACTATAACAATACTCTTAAAATAATCGATGATATTTTTAAGGAGGCAAAAGTGTAATTTTTTAAAACAAAATTACTAAAATTAGTACATAGATATATATATATATATATATATTTTTTTTTTTTTTTTAAATGGGGCCACTGCTCCCTAGTCCAACCATGGCTCCGTCCATGGAATTACTCATATTTTCGTTGCAATAATAGTAACACTTGTTCTTATCAATGAATGGCGTAATGATTTATTACTAGAGATCTAGTTTTATATAGGAAGAACGTAATACAATTAGGCATGACAAAGGAAATTCCTAAATTTGGAAGGAAAGTTATGAGAGACCCAAATTTGGAGTAGCAAACATTTAGGCATTGGCATTGCCCGCGAAATTGCCTTGGCGCCAAAAACACGCACTCCAGGACTCCAAGTCCTTATCCCTATCATATTCCTATGAGTATTAGGTAAAGCCGTTTTTTTCTCAAAACTATACCTCGAAAACCTACAACGAATTCCTCCAACTCATCATGTGGATTAAGAAAAACATATTTTGAGTCGCCTAATAATCAGGTGTGTGATAGACGGAGGGAGTGCACATGTTCAAGGGAATAGTCAGATACTTATATGATATGATATCGGCATCTGATAGGTCGTAAGAGATTAATTCCTAATTGGGTTTGAAATAGTGACTTAAACTATTTAATAAGTAGTATCACATATGAGTTCAGTATGTTTAATAGGTTGTAAGAGATTCCTTCCAAATTAGTTTGGAGGAATCTCCTTTTTGTATTTAGTATAAAGTACAGACAAGACAGCAAAACATTCTCTGTACCCTCCTAGGTTTGTCAGTCCAACACACCCTGAAACTCAGTCTCTCATATCTGGTTTATTTCAGCGCCCATGGGTCCTTGGTCGTCTACGACCAAAAGGTAACGCTTTTCTTCTTCTTCTGAATCTATTAAAAGTCGGTACTGTTTCCTTTTTTGCAAGGATTTTTAGTGTGATTCTGAATTTCTGATTTTTTTTTTCTTCTGGAATTGTTTGTGTGGTTTTGATTAAAGGTTAATACTGTCTGTTAAGATTTCTGTGATTGCATTAGTTTTGGGTCTAAATTGCAGTTTTGTTTTTTGGTTTATTGATGCCATCGATCAGTTATTAGTTTTTTTTTTTGGTTATGAATTTGTCTAATTAGAGTGTTATTTTAAATTGAAATTCCTGACTTTTAGAGCAGCCGTATCAGCTCATGCAAACTTTCCTTCTATTTTGCATAAAAAAACTACTTTTTATTTATTTATTTATTTTATACATCAATTTTTACAAAATACCTACATCAGTCTATCTATTTTACATATCTATTCAATAAAATATTCATTCTTTTACAATTTTATTATTATTTTCTCACTCACTACCCCTCTCTCTCACAAACCCTACATTACCAAAAATATCAAAATATTAAATACACAAACTACAATAACCATGCATCTATAGCACTTGTGCAATTATACACAATTTTACACCTACTAATGTGGGTGTTTTTTTGCTCAAAATGTGTAAAATGGACTACTTTTTATATTTTGCAAAATTATGCACCATTTGATGCGGTTGCTCTTGCAGCATATAGATTTTATGTTCATCTAAGTTTAGATTAGGGCCTCATTTGGTAGTAGTATTGTGGTTTTGGATTTCAATGTGAAAATTGTGATCTAAAAAAGGTAGCAAAAACATGCGTTTTGAGAACTTAAATGCAAAATAATGTGTTCGGTATAATATTTTTATGACATTTTTTCAAAACTGAAAACATGCTTTCTAAAAATGAACTGTTTTATAAATAAAAAAAAATATTGTTAAGAAAATAAGGTTTGAAAAAAAAAAAGCGATTTCAAAATAGGATGTCAAACAGACACAAATCTATTTGTCTATTTACTAGCAGAGAAATCACTTGTTTTTCATGTAAGCCTAAGATTTTGGTGCTAAATTATTTTGAAAAAAAAGGGAAAACATTTACTAAAGATACCTTTTATGTTTGGTTTCCATGTCTTTATCGTTTAATGCTGTGGAAGACCACTTTTTTAGGGGTCCAATTATATATGTAGCATAAGACCTTATGGACTCAGTGCACTTTGAGACAAAAACAGGTACAGTCGTAAAAAAGTTTTAAGAATGTTTATTATTAGAGAAAGCCGGTCATTCCATAAATAATGTTAATTTAAAGCACAAGAAAAGGATTTTGATGCTTGATTTTGTTACATTTACTGCATAGATCCTATGCTTCCATCCTTATTTTGTGATCCTCGTGTCAAATTCTTTGGAATTTTTAGAAAATTGATTGTATGTGCATGTCATCAAGACTTCACTATCTTAACTGCCAAAGCTTTTTCTTAATTATTTTTAGCCAAATAAGTATAGTTATATAACAAATTTCAAAACTTTTTTCACAACTACTGAGGTAGGAAATTATAATTGGGGTATAATAACAATAATAATGTCAATGGTGATAATTGGTGTATAATAATATTGATGTCAGTGGTGATCTCGTGTGAAAGTGATCTTATACTAACTATAATCTGATGCCTCAAATATTAAAAAAATTGTGAAATATATTTTGTTGTAGCAGCATTGTTGATTTTTTGCTTTGCCGTACTGGTCAGAGTTCTTTTGGATTGTGAATTTGATTCACTTGGTTTTAATAAGAAATTTTATGATAAAGTTAATGGGACCCATCAAGCATTTTGTAACATTGACCTCAAAAAATAGTTTTCCCTCAGATCTGCATTTTTAGTGTAGTTACATTTCAATGATTGACATTTTCTCAACTTCAAATGCGCAAATTAAGCATACTCTTCTTTTTTTTAGTCATGACAACCTTCTTGTGTACTTAGATTAAAATTTGCCTTAATAACTGTGTAGTTGAGTTGTTGGACTTGAAAATCTATGATGGAGTGCTGATTTTACATTCCCTGAACTTTTGACTTGGTATAGCCAGCAACTGTGTCAGCCCTTCTAATCAATGTTATTTACTAATATAATTTCTCAGACTTGAGGACTTTCAATTCCCTTATTAACATTTTTAGACCAAATCATCTCTTTTGTTCTTCCACAAGTGATTGTTTATTTTTTATTGGTAAGCTAACTGATGGATCTTGAATCCAAGACCTTACACTCTATTTTGCTCATCTAAAGAAAGGGTACAATTTGAGCTAGATTTCATTGGCCATAAGTGAATTAATTTTTCAACTCAGTTGGGTCCTCCTTTTCCCCTGGAAACACTATATATTTGTTTATTCTGTTTGGAATTCTTCTATTGTAGTTGGTCTTATTGGATTTCCCAGAGTTTTCTCTTATTTTTTCTCTCTCCCTCTCTCTCTTGTTGCTTGTCCTGACTTGTGATCGGTTAACACAATGAAACAGTGACCATTACTCCAACAGAAAGAGATTCACTGGAAGAGAAAGCTCTAGTGGTATTATGAAGAGTGTGAACCCTTTGTCCTCAAAGAAGAATACCAGGGAGGATGAGCATGCTAGACTAAGATCAACTGGCTCTCAACATGAATCAATTAGATCAAAACTTAAAAATATGGGTCCTATATGTAAGTCCAGAAAGGAGTCTGCTGCTGCTTTTCTCCAATCATCAATAGAAGAAGAGATTGATCTTGATATGCAGTTTGGCGAGGAAAAATGTTCTGATGATAGCACGTATACGTGGTTGTCATCAGATTGCACAACCTTTTCATCGTTTTTTGAAGAATACAGACTGTCTAGTTCATTTAATCCTTCTAGTGATGAGTTTTTAGGTTCAAGGTTGTCATTGTTGGCCAATTTAGGTAATGAATTAACTCCCTTTAACGAGTCTGCGAGAAAGCCTATGGAAGAGGCATCTTCAGCTCTTGAGAATATCATTCCAGACGCAGAGAAGACTTTTCAGAACGATTTGAATGAAGCAAATGTAGTTACATGGCTATTGAGCTCAACGGCAAGTGATGCAAATGCAAATGAGTCCACTGTGAGACACTCTGAGAATGCCGAGTGTCAGTCCTGTGAGAACTCCAAAAGTTGTGACAACCCTTCAAGTCCTTTTGGCACCAAGCCTGATTCTTCTTCTCAAATTTCTGATTTGGAAAAAACAAGTTACTCAGACTCTTTGATGAATCTTGATGGTGAAGATTCGAATTTGATTTCAGATAATAATCTGGAGTTGGATTACTTCCCATCTGGTTTTCCTAGCCCGTCGTTTAAGAACAGTTGGTGTTCTGAAGTTCCATCATCTAGTTCTAGTGTTTCTTCGTTCACTGACTTAGGATATCAAAAATCAGCATATAGTACTTCATCTGAGCATGTTTCAGAAGCTATTTCAGAAGATTTCAATGCTGATGAACCACTTTTCTGGCCATACAAATGCAAATTTGATTGGAGTTCTGGGGAATCTTGGAAATGGTTTTGCACATCACCTCGAAAGGATATACTAACTCCTTCCAACTCTGTTATTGTAAAATTCCCAAGGAAAAGAGTGGCACCCAAAGAAGGGTGTAGGAAAAGGCTTGTGTTCAGCTCAGGATCAACACCTTCAAGGAGTATGGAGTTGAAGCAAGAAGACAACAACAAAGATGTCCACAGGATCAATACTGTACCCTCAAGGTTGAGCAAGTCAACAAAAAGATCAGCGAAAATTGTGCCCTTAGAAATGAAAGATGACATTATAGAACCAAAAGATAGGAAACTGCCTATTCAGAAATTCGTTGGTGAAGATAATAATTTCTCAAAAGAAGATTTTGCATCGAAGGATAAGCTTTCAATGGGAAAAGAAGATTTTGCATTGGATGAAGAACTTCCAATTGAGACATTGTTGGGCCTCGATGAATTTGACGGGCATGAGGGAGTTGATTCTGGATTTGATGGAAATGTTTTCTCACTGGATGAGTTGCTATGTTAATTCGAGCACAATTTTGTTCTGATAGAGATAGAGGACCCGACCAAATCCTAATCTACTTTTTAGAAGATGTGTTCCATTTCAGCCTACTAATTTTACTGCAGACATTTACTTTTTTTTCTAGTAGGTTTCATAGTGTTAGCCAGATATACAAATATGATATAGGAAGATATGCAATTTCTGTTACTTGAAAGGAGTCTCATAAATGTTTCAGCAATTTAGACATGCTTGGTGCATGCTTTCAAAATTGTGAATTTGAGATCAGTTTTTTTATTCTGATTGCAGTTAGTCCAATTGCTGAAATTTCTGCAAAATTTTAATGGAAAGTACTTTTTATCTGTTTGCTTCTGATCCTTTACTTTCATCTATTCCTAAATTTTCCCTTGGAATTGTTAGCCAAGTTTTATTCTTCAGACATTTTGTAGTAAATCTAAATTTGTTCCAATGAGACCCTATAAATGTTTTTATATTGAGTTCCTGCCCCAACCTGTCTATGACAGCTCAAACAGAGTTGGAAGAAAATAAACAAACTAACAAAGTGTCTCTAGCTTTCCAGCAAATGCAGATCTTTGAGTTTTTCATGACAATTCTCAGGGAAAAAGACATATAAACACCTGGACTGAATTTTGTCTATGTAATGATACATGCATGTTTAGAAAATAGGGGTGTTTTATCATTTTTGTAATTCTGTAATTATTTGGATTAATACAGGACTTTTTGAAAAATTTCTGTACTTATTTGCTATATTATGGTGGATGTCTGGGAATCGTAATATTTGGGTTTGTAATATTGCTGATCATTCATTGGTTGCAATGCCTGATAAGTATCTTTAAGAGTGCCTCTACTTCTGGCCAAAGAACAATCCAAATGAATGTAGAATTTGGAGATAATCTGACAGGTTTGCTAATGCTAGTTAGCAGAATTACCTCTTGGACATACCCAATACTAAGAATTTTTTTTACGATCACAGACATTAAGCACCACAAAAACGTGTCGCTACCATTGGACTATTACTTGAACCCTTTTAGAAATATCTAGGTTGAGCTCTTTACTTGCTTAGATAATTAGGTAAGGATCCACTTCTCAATTTGTATAAAAAAAATTAGTTATGTTTTGGTTGACCTGCCCTTTGTATGGACCAGATTGGTCATAGTCATTGGTGATCACCCAAATTCTTTTTTTGACCTAAATGCATAGAAAACTTTCAAGAAATTCAATGGTTCAAGTTATCACATTTCACATTAGGTGATGCCTGAGGTAGATTTTCCTTTCCTAAAGAATTCTTCTTTGTAAATGTCTGTTTTGCTGTTAATAAATAATAATAACTATCATTATTTTCAAGTTGTGGAAAATTGTCCCCAATGTTTGAACGCAAAATTTTCCTCTATGGGGAGAGCCAGAAGTGTTATAGAGTAAAAAGACTCTTGACTATTGTTAATAGTTAGTAAATATAGCTATATGATTTCAGCAAAAGAAAAAGAAAAAAGAATAACTATAGGGTAAAGTTTTATCTTACAGTGCTCTGTTGTCCCAATCATACCCAACCTAGACAAGGAAGAGTTATTTCTAGTGTTTTTTTAATCAAGAAATATTGCAGTTGATGAGCAAAGGAGTCCCTTGGTGGCCCTATCATATCATGTCATCCAAGTGAATCAAAATTCGTAAAGTATATTAATTAATCTTTTCACAGCTATTTGGTGACTTGATTAATTTGAAAATTTGACATTAATTTAACTTATTTCAAGAGCATGAATGAGTACATCCACTCGTCAGGCCCATATCCTTTGTGTGCATTCACTTTTCTTTTCTTTTTTATTTTTCATTTTATAAATAGAAATCCATTGAAATCTAACAAACATAAACCTTAACTAGGATTATCCTCCCTCAAAGGAAAAGACCAAGACCATAACACACCATTCACATTACAACAAAATATCTATCTAGTTGTGGGTTCCAATAGTCCAATTAGTTTAACTGGTTAAAGCAATTTTTTTTTTTTTTTTAAATAAAGAATTTGAGTTTGAAACCTAACTACTCCAAACACTAATTGGAGTTTTGGCTAATATTATAAAATACAATTATCATAAAATGGATATCATAAGTTCAATCATATCTTATCTTTAAAAAATATAATAATAAAAAATACCCGTCTGTTTAAAGAATAAACCACCCTATTTCTATCCTTGGTAATAAAAACAAACTTTGTGGAAAAATAGGATGGAACCAAAACCAAGAATGTCTTCAACCATCTTTGCAAACTCCCAGCTAGCATTCTTAGAAGCCTTCAAAATACCATCCATCACTTCCTTATAATCCCCTTCTATGATAACTTTTAAATATTGTTCCTTCAAGGCAAAGTGCAAACTTTACTGTCACTCTAATTGCCATAGCTTTAGCAAACGTTGCATAAATCAACAAGCCACTTTAATTTATTGCTAGAGTTGTCATACAAGCTCTCTAATATTCTTAGATAGCATCTATATTGAGTTTGATCCAATCATCAGGAGGGCACTCCCACCTAGGCCTAATTGTAAACCATCACGGTTTGCTCTCTAGGCTTTGAGAAGTCAGCAAAGGCTCTAAGCACTCTCTGACATATTAATAGGATCAATTGGACGTTTATTGAACAAAAAACCATTTTTTCACCTTCTAAATAACATCAAACAACAATGCTGCCATAAGAGTAAAATGCTTAGCAAAAATGAAACCATTAATTAGCTTTTAGGTGGGTCTAGAACAAAAATAATGAGCTTCTTCTCCAAATTCACTTGTAGATGATTTAAGAAGCACATGAGAATATGAGATTTAGATACTGGTTCTAAAACATATATCACACAATGATCATCCACCATACTCAACCATGAGATTTTTAGATTCTGGTTCTAAAACATATATTAAGTGTTCACATGGTGTCATAATGACACATGCATGATGAATGACAAATGGCATGACAATTGTATCAAACTACTCAAATAGTTCCTACATTTTTCTTTTTAATAATTGTCACAACAAATGGAACAAGGAGGATTTAAACCATCATGAGAAAGATTAGACAATACTACAAGTCCACAACTGTGATTTTTGACAGTAGATCCTACATTAGCACAGTTTAAGCTAGAAAGTCACTAGTTTATCAAACTTGAATTTAATTGCCCCCTATTTTAGAGCTCATCAAAGTTCTTTTTCCAAATTTTGGTTAGCCAACCCTCTTTTTCGGTCTCCAACAAGGTCAACAATCTCTCAACAAAATATTGCAAAACTACAGTACTCAACACAATTGTTGATGTACTTTAGCTTTGCTAAATAATTTCTTTTCAATTTTTTTAATTCCTCCACCAATAGTCTTCAAAAAATTCCTCCACCAATAGTAATAATAATTAAAAAAATAATAGAATACTTAAATGAATAAAGAAAAAATAGAGAGTTTGATAAAGTGTGTATTTAAAAAAGAGTACTACTTATTACACACCGGTGTGTACAAAGCGAATGCACCACGTTAGTTGATGAATAAAGAAAAAATAGAGAGTTTGTTAAAGTGTGTATTTAGAAAAGAGCACTATTTATTACACACTGATGTGTACAAAACGAATGTGCCTCGTCAGTTGAAAACATGATTTCAGTTAAATTGTGAAATCAAATTAGCTTATGGTTAGCCAAACTTCCCAGAAGCTACAACCCCTTATTAGTAGCTCGTAACCTTTTTTAGTTTTTTAATTTTCAAAAAAAAATTGAGAGAGAGAAATGAGAAGATAAGTCAATTAACTGTATTGGGGTATGATTCAGGAGTTTTGTTTACTTCAATATTCTATTTCTGATTTGTTTCTTCCATTTTTAGAGCAACCAAATGGGTTCTAGACTTCAATAGTTTGTATTTGATTTGAATATATGAAGAGGAAGGTGTTTGTGAAGCCGATTGCAAAGAAGCAATCTAGTGTGGAGAGAGAGAGAGATACAATTGACTTAATGAAACCCTGAAGAACAGATAATACACTGTTAAGTTATAAATTTTGACTTTGGAAGCATGTAAAGATAAGGCCGTCTTTTTTGTGTCAGCATCGTGCCACAATATTTTGATATAAGAGTTTTGTGTATGATCATTGTAATAGATGACACTAATGCAGCCATGTATCTATCTTGCCATCTTTTTTTGAACATTTTTGGCAAAAATAATTGTTCAATTTTCAATTGAGTTCTTTTTCCTTGAATTTTCTCCATGTTGCCAAATGACCTGAATCTGAATTCGCTGTCCTCTTTTTCTTGGCATATAACCTACCAAGAACAAGAACTAAATCAAAGGTTTCGTCAGCAAAGAAACAAGAAAAATGAAAAATAGAACAGAAAAATATAAATTCAATGTTTCAACTTTCAAGTTTCAACTCAATAACAAATTTTTTCCACTTTCCACCAATTTTCCAAAACATGCGTTGAATTGGTGGTAAAACTTCCTCGTCAGGTTGAAGTCAAAGCTATATTTCTAAATCTTACACGAAACACATGAAAAAAAGAATCCCAGCAGCCATACATGACTATAACATCCAAAATACATCATCAATGACAATTTATTTGGAATTTATTTAAATGAGTATTTCTCCAATCCTAAGTATATTTTTAGTTCAATCAATTTTTGGGGTTTGTTTGGATACGGCTTATTTTGCTTAAACTGAAAAATTATTGTTGAAAGTACTATAGACAAACAAAGGTAAAAGTTAGTTGAAATAATACATGAAATAGTACAGTGGGGCCATGAATAGAACTAAAAAATGCAATGGAGCCCATGAATAGTAGAAAAAATAAGCTAAATAATAAAATAATTTTAATTTTTAATCCTAACCCAAATGCACACTTAATAGTTATTGTAGATTATATTTTAAATTCTATAGTTTGGGATGGTTTTAGAAGTTTCAAATTACACCCTTTAATTAAAAAATGGTCTGTTTAAGCTATAAATTCATAACGGTGGTATTGTTAATGGAAAATACTTTTTTTAAGAAGAAAATGGAAAATACCTAAACAAAAAGATATCTTTTTTTTTTTTTGAGAAACTACAAAAAAAAAAAAAAAAAAAAAAAGATATCTTGTAGTTATGTAAAGATATATATTGTACGTAAGTGTGTATTGAAAATGCTTATGAATCATACAATAAATATTGTATGAATTGTATCATATTGCAAAATCTAAAATTTATTATTACTTATATTAAGTGGATTGAGAGGGAGAGAGGGAGAAAGGGAGAATAGATTAGAGAAGAGTTGGCTAGACTCTACTCTCCCTTAATGCAAACAAGCCATTAATGAACTGTATTTAAATTTTACACCTAAACAAAGCCTAATACTTGTTAGAGATATATATTATATATATTAGCCCAATGTAATAGGCCCAAGCCTAATTCTACTTTGTGTGCAAGTCAAGTCTCCTACTTGTACTAGAAGTCTATTAGTCTAGGGTTTAGTCGCCTATATATATTCATGTTAGGGTTCATTGTAACACAGGAGATTATTGTACTACACTCTCATACAATAAAGATGTAGCCCCTAAGGGATTCCTCCGTGGATGTAGGCCGTAAGGCTGAACCACGTAACCCTTGTGTTCTCAGTGTTCCTCCTCTATGCTTCCTCTTCCGCATCTACTCTAGCATATACAACATGATATAACACATCGCGTTGCTAATATTCAACATGGTATCAGAGCCAAACTCCGTTCTTGGCATCAAACAAATATCTCTAGCAAACAAAGAAGATTCTCATATGCACATCGCCAACAGAAGTCAGAGCATGCTTCTCTGCTGGATCTAGACTCCACGGCATCTCGCAGCCAACGTGGCGCAGTGCTGTGTCCAAGATCCACAGACTCAAGCAAACCGTGACTTAACTTATCAGATCTGCGCAAATCCAAGCCTCGCCTGACGAAACCAACACCACAGACGTATTCCAAGATCTCTCGCGACCAAAACCCAGAAATCCGGTCACCCAAATCCTTGCCACGCGCCTCCACGCGCCGCAGAAGCCTCCGGAAAATTCCCACGCCCCGTCTCAGATTCATCACTTCAGATCGTCTTCTTGGGCGCACGCGCCGCCCAATCGGCTTCCTCGTCGACCGATCTAGAGAACCTGAAATTCTGGGCCTCAACCGAGCTCACACGCGCCTTCACGCGCCTCCCAAGTTTCTGGCTTCTCCTCCACGCGCCGGCGACGCTGTCACGCGCCTTCCACTCGCCGGAAAACTACTGCTGATGACGTATGACGTCATCACTCCACGTCAGCAGCCGTGCAATCATCAGACACGTCAGCCTTAGTCCACGTCAGCGACACGTCATCAGCCACGTCAGCAGTGTCGTCCCGTCAGCACCACGTCACCTAGCTGACCGTTGACCCGGACCGACCCGACCCGGACCACCCGGATCTGACCCATGAGCACTTTGACTGTGGACTTTAACTTGGACCAGTTGACTTTGACTTTTTGCGTTGACTTTTGACCAAAAGTCAAAATTTCCAAAAAGGCCTATCTTGCTCAGTTTTTCGCGTAGATTCCGATTTTGGCCTCCGTTTCTTCATTTGAAGCTCCGAAATTGGACATTTGGCACATTCTTCATTGTGGTTTCTTCAAAGGCATTCTTCAAGGCATCTCCAAGTGATCTTCTCATGCTTATCCAACCTCAAGCCTTCATCGAGCTTCCGCCTTGAGTTTGAGGGAGGGTGTTAGAGATATATATTATATATATTAGCCCAATGTAATAGGCCCAAGCCTAATTCTACTTTGTGTGCAAGTCAAGTCTCCTACTTGTACTAGAAGTCTATTAGTCTAGGGTTTAGTCGCCTATATATATTCATGTTAGGGTTCATTGTAACACAGGAGATTATTGTACTACACTCTCATACAATAAAGATGTAGCCCTTAAGGGATTCCTCCGTGGATGTAGGCCGTAAGGCTGAACCACGTAACCCTTGTGTTCTCAGTGTTCCTCCTCTATGCTTCCTCTTCCGCATCTACTCTAGCATATACAACATGATATAACACATCGCGTTGCTAATATTTAACAATACTCATGAATTATATGATATATATATATAGGTGTACATTGTATGAATTGTATTTCGCAAAATCTAAAATTTATTGTTACTGTTGTTAACTGGATTGAGGGGGAAGAGAAGGAGAATAGATTACGAAAGAGTTGGCCAGTCTCTACTCCCCCTTCAATCCAAACAACTTATCTAAATTTTACACCTAAATAGAGCCTAAACCAAAAATCAAGTATGTTAGCTCAACGATAAATACAGTAACAATCTTTAACCCAAAAAAAAAAAAAATACAGTAGCAATCATTTTTTTTGGAGGGCATCTAAAATTTTTTATTAAAAAAAAAAATCAGAAATTTCTTAACCTGCACGGTCCACGTGTCAACAGTAGATAGGTCCCGGATTACACGTTGGGAAGCCAAAAACGACAGCCGACCAACTCGCCGCTTTCCTTCTTACTTTCCACGAGGACTCTAAATAAGCGAAGAACTGGGACTCTCGAAACTCACCCTTGTCCTCATTCCACATTTACCTAAAACGCCACTCTACCGAAACCAAAATCTTTACACACACTTTAGTATTTACAGTTCAAAACCCACAAGGGGCATTTTCGGTATTTTGTCTCAGGTTGTAACTTGTAACAGTTCACGTCTGAACCGAAGCTTCCTTGTTCTCTCTCTCTGTTTAAGCTTCTTTCCTTTTAAAAACAGGGTTTTGATATTTCTGCTTGTTTGACTCGGTGGGAACGATCTCTTTTGCTCCGAAATTTCAAACTTTGGAAGCTCATTTCGTCTTTCAAGATTGTTTTTAAAAAGGGTCTTTCTTGGATTCTTTGTTGATCAAAGGCATTGACTTTGTTGGTAAGTTTTTTGCTTTCTTTGCTTAGCAAATTTATGTCTTTTTGAAGTTTCTAATGGAGTTGTGTTTGATTTTTCTATCTGGGTTTTGTTTTTGGATGTGAAAGAAGAAATGGGTTTCTTATTTTTCTACATAATTCAAGTTATCATGTGGTTTTGTGAATTTTGAAGGGTTGTATTTTGTGGGATTTGTTTGTATAATCAGTTCAAGTGCTTGTTCTTTTGCCTAATTTTATTGGGTTTTTTTTGTTTTTGTTTTCTTTTTCTTTCTGAATTCATCTTGGTGCTTTGTAATTGTATTATGATTGACCTTTTCTATATGTGGATTTTGTTCCGGGATGTAATAGAACATATGGGTCAGATGTATTTGAATGTTGAAGATATCATTTTGGGAATTATTTTTTACTCATGCGCGGTTTTTGTTTATGCATTTTGCTAATGGGTTGTTCTTGAAGATGTTATAAAAGAAATTGGTCTAGAATATGTTGTTGGTTTGTGTCTAATGTTAAATTTTGATACTGTTATTATTACTTTACTTTTGTTTTTTGTTTTTAACTTTTCCTTTTCCTCCCCCTTCAAATATTTCATTCTTGTAGTGTTAGTGTAGGCCTAACTGATCTGAGAGCCTACGTTCAATGATCATTTAGGCTTGTTATCTCTAATTCTACATGATTTAGGCCTATACTAATACTACAGATATTTCATTCTTGTAGTATTAGTGTAGACTTCTTTCTGGCCATGTATTCATATTATCTCCAGCATACGTTCAATGATCATTTAGGCCTGTAATTTTGTTGAAACAGTTTCTGATTATCATATTTCATGTTTGTTGCATCATCATAATCTAATGAGGTTTGAACAGTGGACAACTGGAACTTCAGCAGAGAATTGGAATTTCAGCTGATTTTTGGTTTTGTGTTTGTAGGGTTTTCTTGTTTGTTTGTTTTGTTCTTTTTTTTTTTTTTTTTTTTTTTTGTGGTGGTTTTTAAGCTTGTAATGTAGAATTCCTTAAAGAGTGCTTTGCATTTTGATTTGAAGTGTTGGTAGTTTCAGGTTGTTCTTCCCAAAAATAGTTTGCCAAAGGTCAAGTAAGATGCGTGCACCAGCATTGCTTGCACAGTGTTTGCCTGGGTTGGTGCCCCATGACCGGGGAACTCACAGCGTGTCCTCCATTTCTGAGAGAGATCTGCATTTCCCTTCGCCAGCTGTTGAGATTCTTCCATCAAAGGTATATCCCCTATCCACAACATTAACAGTCCCAATCTAAAAGTGACAGCCGAAGGAAGAATTATTCATCACAATATAGTGATATAGTTCAGCTGAAGCTTTTGTTGTGAGGCACGGAGTTAGAAATTGTGTTCAGAACACTAACAGTCTCCTCTTTCTACTCTGCAGACAGCTCACCCCTACAAGTATGCTGGAGAGAATGCAGACTTGCAAGGGCTCAATGTGTTCAAGGTATGCCAAATCCTTTTTTTTTGCAGTTGTGCTTGTCAGCATTTATATTTTCTCGTTTGTACAAGTAAAATTCTTCATGAAAGATAATTGCAGTTGGTTGGTAGTTTGGTAATTGATTCTTTTCCATCCATTGCAACTGGACCAAGCTGAAATCATTGCCTTAATTTCTGTGTTCGAGACCCACCAAGAGAGAGAGAGAGAGAGAGAGAGAGAGAGATGTTAATGTAGTCAGGATTCTGATATGAGTAGAAGGTGCCTGCTGGGATATAAGCTGTAGGTTTGAAACATGTACTGAAAGACAAAGTATATGTTGGGTTTTTTCCCCATGTTTCCCAAGACATGGGGAAAGGATGTTTGGACTTCGTCTTCCCACTAGAGTGAATGGAGGCAAAGGTCACGAGTTCAAAACCCACTTACAGCCTTACCTTACCATTTCTTTTTTTTAAAAGGTTTTTTTTTTTTTGTGGGGGGGGGTGGGCTGTGCAGACTTGAGGGGAGCATAGGGGGCATTGGAGGTTGGTGGGTTGAGTTCAATGTATTAACTTTCCCTCTCCATGGAATAAAATGACAACATCAGAGCATGTCTTCTGCATATATTGTTTGTAGAACAGTCTGTTTAAGAAACCTGATTGATGCCTTTTACAATCTCTAACAGGGAAGAGTTAGTGTTGCTGATATCATTGGTTTCAATGGTTTGGACATAATATCTTCAAAATCTGATGGTAGGTACCTGACATTCCATTATTTATTTTAGGACAAAGATTAGCTTTAAACCAGTTTGGATGAATCTCTTCCAACCCACTACATGGCGATTTATAAGACTATCCATGTGTATGTTTAAACAGGTCACATGACTCATTAAAAAAGTCATGACGAAAACTATACACGAATGGTCTCTTCAATAGTCATATAATGGGTTGGAGAAAGATAGCTCCAAATCGGTTTGGAGCTAAAATTTTTCCTTTATTTTATGTGGAGTTGTCCAGTTCAAATCTGCCACTGATGGCTTTAGAATTACTAAGTCCTGCTTTAGTAATCTTGTTCTCTACACATGATTGGATATGTCAAATGATTGAAATTAAAGCTAAAAAACTCTTCCTTTTGTAGGATATTTGAAATCTTGGGACAGCTCTATCGATCTTGTTAATGTCCTCAAGCATGAGATTCGTGATGGACAATTAAGCTTCAGAGGCAAAAGGGTACTTGAGGTAATTGAGTCAAAGAGATTTTACTTGCTGCTTCATGCTTCAATTTATTACTTTCAATCTTTTCCGATCTCATTTTGATGCTATGAAGCTTGTTGATTCCATTAATTACTATTTTTTCTAGGTTTTTTCTTTGGATAATATTCAACCCTAATAGGGAAAATTGAAGTATTCCTTTGGGGGTGTTCTTTGAGGGGAAGATGCATATTTTGCAGGGATTGTCTTTCTCAAGAGACAACCTGTAGATAATGGCTCTTTTTTGAGGGCTTATTCCTTTTCTAGAGAATACCATTATCACACCCAAAAAGGCTGATTTTGGTCTGCAGTTAGAAATTTTGTCAATATTGGTTTAATTCAATATTCTTTGTATATAGACAAGTAATCTAAAATGCTTCTGAACTACATTTTGTATATATTTTTTAGGCTACTTTGTGTCCATTTTCATGAGGTAGTCTCATTTCAATAAAATTATTTTTACCTATCAAAAAAGAATATAAGAAAAGGAAACCTTATTGCTTGCACATTTAAGAATGTTGGGTGATGATAACTTTCTCGCTCATGTTCCTGTGACTAGTTCTCCCATGTGAAGAAATTAGATTTGATAGTCAATTATTCCATTTGTTAGTTATTATGGAACATTTTGAGAGTTAATTTGTCTACTTGGTGATTCTTACAGCTTGGTAGCAGTTATGGACTTCCGGGGATTTTTGCATGCTTGAAGGTAAATCCTATAAATTGATTGAGCCTTGGCTTCTTTACTTTTGGGGATTCTTGTGTTATACATCTACCTAGAAGTGTGAATACAATGATTTGTTTTAGTTGTTCTTTCTCTCTCCCATCTACTTCCAGTTTCAATCTCTCCTAATCTCTAAATACAAAGGGCATTGTGCTGATTTTGTATGGAGATAATTTGTAATTGGGAATTACAAATTTGTAATTGGGAATTACATGAAAGCATGAACATCTTGCATGTGTTACATTAATAATAATATATAAATATCAGTTGTTTGTAAACCAATGGAATTTGGAACTATCTTCAATTAATTCAAAATCTTTCGGATGGTCTGTAGTTATATGCAGAGTACATATTTTAGATGGCCCTGTCTGGTCAAGTTGGGTTTTTTTTTTTTTTTTTTTAAATTTATATATTTAGAAGTCGCCTGTGCAAAATGTAACGCATGCAAATTCGAATGCTTTTAGAAGATATCCACTTTTATTTATTTATAATTAAAGATATCCACTTTTAATTGAATTTTTATAAAAGCATAGTAGCCCCTTTGTATTGAGTAGGTTTCAAATTTGTTGGCTTAAATCATTGTTGAATTGGAATTATCCTTATTGCTATGATTTAATTCTGTATATTTCATAATTCCTGTTTGCCTACACGTTGTCAAATATGAGATGCATCAGTTCCGAATGTACCATTTAAAGCTAACACGATGTCAAATATATTTGCATCATATAGAAAACCTGAAATAAAAAATTTTAGTGAAAATTATACGAAAACACCCTGTGCTAAAACATGGAACCCCCTTGGGGTTTGAGTGTAACACTAAATACCCTTGTGATATTGTTTTATGTGAAAATGCAGCTCTAAATTATCACATAAATAATAATAATAATAATAATAATAAAAAATAAAACCTTGGGTTTTGTATTATACCCAAAAACCTTCAGCCGGGGGGGTGGGGGGGTGTTAACTGTTACACTCAAACTTCAAGAGGGTTCTGTGTTTTATGGAGAAACCACAAGGGTTTTGTGTAATTTTCCCAAAATTTTATTTAGCAAAATGAAAGAGACAAAAGGGCAAAAACTAGATGCTCGACACAGATGAACACAAGTGAATTTGGTTCTTGAAAAATATACTTACCCTATATCTGATTCATTCTTGCACAGGGAGCTTGCACAGTGCATTTTCAAGACCTCAATGCAGAAACTATAAGATGCACAACCATACCAAATGTCCTTGCCAATCTGGAGCAAGCTCGGGACAAGCAGAGTAGACATCCAGAGAGCCCTCTGACACCTTCCAGACAAACTCTGGCCCCATCAGTCCACTTTTTTGCTGGGGACTGGAATGAGCTCCCCACTGTCCTGTCTGTTGTGAAGAGTGAAGGGTGTGAAGCAACACCAGGGATGAGCCTGAGCTTCTCCGAGGAGGATTTCATGGATGGATGTAGTAGCCTAGATGGAAGCATCACAGGGCAGGAATCCACCTCTAGGCGATCAAGGAAGCTTTCAGGAAGCCGGGCATGGGAAAGGGCTAATGAGAATGATCAGTGTGAGGGTGGTTATGATGTTATTTTGATGACAGACATCCCATACTCGGCCACCTCTTTGAAGAAGCTATATGCACTGATGAAAAAAGTAAGTTTCTTTGTCTCTTATGATTCATTTGGTTATATTATGTTAAATCAACGCACAAGATTCCAATCTTGACCATAGTGGCATGATTGATATGGTTTGTCTGTCTATCCTTGACAAATAACTCATATGAGGTTGGAACATTCTGAGTAGTGTATATGTTTTTCAGTCATCTGGACATTGTTCAATGGATTAGTTTTAATAACTGATGCATCTCATATGCCATCTCACATCTTGTTATGGGATTGGAAGCTTTATCAACTTAGGTGACATTTGAACAAATCCCAAATAAATAAATTTGGAGGTAGTGCCAGTGGCATCTAGATATGTACATAATTGGAATCTAGATTTATTGTATGTGTAATGAGACCTTGTTACCAGAAATTGTGCTACATATTTTTTGCTTTCCGAGTGAAATTACTTGTGTTGTTAACTTGTACATTTTGTAGCATGTCAAACTGAGCTTCATCCAACTCATTTTTTACTTATTTGCTTTGGATAACTAGTGTGTCAGGCCTCCATATGGAGTAGTGTACTTAGCCACAAAGAAGAATTATGTGGGCTTCAACAGCGGAGCACGGCACCTGAAAAATCTGGTAGATGATGAAGGCGTTTTTGGAGCACATTTGGTCAAAGACACTGCCGATAGAGATGTTTGGAAATTCTTTCTCAAGTGAACAGGATATACAGAATTGCAGAAAAATAGTCAGCAAACTTCATTACAGGTTTTGAGATAATATTTGTTAATTTGTATAATATAGATCACAAATATTCCTTTTCTCCTCCTCTTTTTTTTTTTTTTTTTTTTTTTTTTTTTTTGGTGGTGGAGGTGGGAGGAGGAGGAAGGGGTTTTTTTATGTTCATTTTTATTTTCCTGTCATGCCTTCTGTAATTTTTAATTTCCCTCTTACTTTGACAAAAATTTGTTCCTTGTCAAAACTGTAAATCAAAAGATTTACTAATTTCAAAGTTAAATAATATTGTTACTTTGTTCTTCTTCTTCATCTGTATTTTGTCATATTATTTAGTTATGGCTAGAAGAGTTGAATATGGAAAAGCAATTTTGCGAATCTGATTTTGGGGTTAGATTTGTGATGATAATGTGTTAATATTCAAATAATTGTTTAGATGAGTTGGAGAAATTTGACAGTTTTTTATTTTTATTTTTATAAGCTATATGACACATAGTAATAACTTTCTTACAAGGGCAGGAGGTATTATTATTTGAACTCAATCAAATAGCATTCGCATTTGGTTATGTAAAAATAATAAGTTTTAACTTACAAAATACCATTTTACCTACTTTATATAATCAGTTTTACGATGCATTTTACTTCTCATTCATTATCTTGGGAAACATCAATATTAAAATAATCTTTTTTTCTTTCTCATTGATTTTTTTTCCCCATTTTCATAGAGAAATCAACCCAACACCACCTAACCACCACCTCAACCCCTTACAAAACCCAATCAAACCCAATCAACTCATCATAAAACCTAATCGACCCATTAACGCAATACACAAATCAAAACAATGTCGACCAACCACAATCCAAATTGCAAACCCAACACAAACCAACCACTGTAATCTAAACCCAACAGCCTTAGCCTATGCCCAGATCATGGCCCCCAAAACACAACCATGCAACCAAAACCCATCAACCACTGTAACCCTAACCCGCAATCATCATCGATATGAGACCATTGCAACCCACTTGCCGGGATCCATTACCATTACGCCACAACCCACAAATGTCGCGACCTATGCCAAGATCCATGCGTCAGCTCACAAATCCCACTCACTAAGTCTCACAACCACCATGTTGCAACCTAGTGAGAGAGAACTATGAAGAAGAAAAAAGAGAGAGAGAGAGAGAGAGAGAGCTTGAGAAAGAACTGAGATAGTAAATAGGAGAGGAGAGAGAGAATAAAAGAGGAATTAAATTTTTCTTCAACTTGCTGCATTGCTTGTATATTTACATAAGCATTGTAGTAAATTGTAATTTTCTTACAATATGCCTAGTAGATAAAGATGTTTGTGCATTTTTGTGAATAGTATTATCTATTTTGCATTTTTATGGGTTCTACATCACCCAATGTGAATACTCTTAGAAAAGGCCCAAAATGGATCTCTCATATATACATATGAGAGAGAGAGAGAGAGAGAGAGATCCTTTACCGTTGATGAAATAGTAGAGAATGAAATTGAAACTTCAATTTTTATAAATTAGTTTCCCACACAATAAATTAATAACAATAGCCACTTAATCTCTATTAAAAAGCCACTTAAATTTTTTGTAAACTACTTTTCTACACAATAATTTAAAATTTTATTTAAATATTAAAACAACTCACTTAAATTTGTCATCTTAGATCTCAAATTGAATCGAAGCTAGCCTTGCAAAATGTTGAAGGATTTTTCAGTTAAAGTTTTAAATAGCAAAAACTTCACTTTTAAAGTTTTTTACAGTTAAATGCTTATTTCATACTGTGACAATGTCAAAACTCAATTGGGCACATAGTTTCTTTAAAAGGGGCATAATTGAGATTTAGATGGATGAGCACTAATTTTGGTTCTGTAAGTAGTGTAGGAGCAGGATTTGTTCTTTGACATCACACAGGAAAGAAAACTGTCTAGGTAGATTTGGGTGTCAATACCTTATTTTACTCTTTTATTCGACTTTACAAATCGAGTCATATAGAATAATCATTACTACTAGGCATTAGCACATGGGTTATGATTTCGGGCCATAGATTATTATTATTAATTATTATTTTTTCATTTTTTAGGAATTTTGATGCAAGAAATGTTTAAACCCAAATCTCTTATTCAAAGGATAAGACTTTACTAATCAAACCATATCTTGGCATGAAACTTGTTAATTATATCTGGGCTTAATGCCAGTTTGGTTCCACTTTAAGGAGCTAAAATGCACTTTTTTCAACCCAAAACCCAAACTGCATGTTGGTTAATTATTGCAAGTGCGTGTCATAAAAAACTAACTTTTCCAAATACACATCTGCGTTATCGTATGGCAGCTAGGGAGCTGCAATTGCAAAACACCACAAGCACGCTATAAATTTTACAGTTGGAAAGTGAATCCTTATTCCAAATTGCCCACAACTTTTTACTTAATCATGCTCACTCATCTCTTCGATGTTTGATTGAACGCACCTTTGGTGTGTGGAAGGATATAGAATTATCAAAAACATGCCATCTTTTCCATTTCATATCCAGATACCTATTGTCTCTGCTTCAATGGTTCTTCATAATTTTGTTAGACTAAATGATAGGGATGATAGGGGTTTCAAAGGTGCCAATCTAGATTCAATTCCTACTGGACAACATAATAGGGAAGCAAGCAGCAATTATAAGTAGAACATAAGACCTTTATTAAAACTTGAGATGGTAATTCTTCATGCTTCCATTACTAATTCCATTTAAAGAGATAATAATTAGTAATTGTTTTTTAAAAAAAGCTTAATTTTATACTGCACTTTTTTAAACTGCCACTTTTTAAAAAAAAAGTACAGTATAAAAAAGTTGAATCAAACCCACCCTAAAACTTGTTTGTCTTAGTATAAAATGGTTTATACTAGGAGATACCGTTTGAGTTAGGGCTCAATAGGAAAAATAAATAAATAAATAAAAATTGCATATAGGCATTTGATTCAAATTTCAGAATTTACCTGTGAATGCCACAAACACAGTAGACATGACTACTAATATTTCTTCAAGAAACTGTTGTTTTGGATATTCTAAGTTAGCACTTCTTTTTTTCCCCCTTTTTTTTGGAAGAGGGAGGGGAGGAGAGCTAATATATGGAAAAGTCATAACAATTTTATACAGAGGAAACTTTGATCAGTACATAACTCTACTACTGAATTGAGCAACAAGGAGACTTTGTTACTAGCTACTATGAGTTTCCCTGTGTGCTTTGATGCTCTGTCAATCTTCTCCACACCATCTTCCCACAATAAATCAAGGTCAAGATTGCAATGAAATAGAGAAGAGGGATGCTGACAATGCAACCTCCAGATGCAAAATTTACCAGTGTCTGAGTAAAAGCCAAAACATTAATAAGATCAATTCCAGCAGTAACAGCCAGAAAACAATTTACTCTATAAGTATTGGAGAAAGATTTTCCAAATCCCATAGATGGTTGAAAGTTTTGTGATGGTAACCCAATTTCAAGCAATAAAATCAGGAATTAGCATATTATCTCCAAACTATAGCAACCACTTCCAAGATAATAACTTTTACAATTCCAAATCCTATTTAAATGATTCAAGAATGATCAGTAGCAGGCAGGGAAATTTAAAGCCAAATCGTACTGTTACCACTACCTATAAGACTATTATAAATTCCAAATCCCTGACTACTAAAATAATAAAGCAATTTAATATGTAGTTTTCTCTCTTTTGTAACACATTTAGGGTTTAACTTTGTATACTTTGATAAATGAAGCAAAGTTCAAGCCAACTACATGAATGGCAAAATCATTTTATCAGGTTTTCCAACTCCAAAGCATACCTGACCCACAATATAGTCAACTCCTAGGAGTTG